>NW_025533479.1:395000-647500 GCF_020615455.1 Coregonus clupeaformis
ACTGGTTACTATTTTAATGAGCTTTGTCCCCCAAACAAGACCAATTTTGGACGGTCCAGACCAGACCAAATCTGAACCAATGATAGACGTCTATGTTTCACAAGTCTGGACAGCACAGTACAGCAGGGTTCAGTACAGTTGAGTAAAGTATAGTTCAGTACATTAGTGTAGAGTACAGTAGCACTCTACTGTGCTGGACTGTGCTGTCCAAACTTGTGAAATATATAGATGTCTGTGTTTGTGCCAAATAAAGGCCAGACCGGATAAAAAAATCTACATCTGTGGATGCTGAAATCAAGGCCAGGGCGGAGCGACCAAATTTTTCAAAGTTCATGGACGTACAGCGTAGGTCAAGTGCTCAGTGGGAAAGCATTTTTCTCTCCCGCTACAGCGCACACAAAGGACAGGGAGAGTGAAAGCGCACTGCTACAAAGCAGTCCAGGACATCAGTCTGATTGACCAGTGGGCCAGGTGAAAATGTTTTGGAAGCCTTCCCTATTCATTAAAACAGTTGAAATGCAAAATAAGCCATCCACCCTTGATGGGCAATCAGCAGGACAATATAATCTTTGAGAGCATATGAGCAATGCAGACAAAGTAATCCCAAATGTAATCAGCTCTTTTTAAGAATAAAACTGTTATCCGATTACATTTTTCTTTTAAAGTAATCCGGACTGATAACAGTTACTTCATTTTTGTTACGCAATCCCTGTTACATGTAATGCTTTACTACTCAACTCTGTTTGCATGCAAACATTAAAAATGTTCCAGCAAAATAACTGTAAAATCGATTTTTTTAAAACATGTATAAATGAATCTCTCCCATTCAGTCCTGCAGCTTTTCTACAAACCAACTGTTTCCTCGTCTCCCTCTTCTCCATCCGGAAGCTGCTTCTCTGCCTTTTCAGACCGTCCTGGTCAAAACAAGGCATTCAGACAGACCGTTATATCACCTGTTAATGTTGACATAATGGCATGTCACTAGGACCACACTTGATATAAGTAGAGAGAGACAGAGAGAGAGAGAAAGAGAGAGAGAGAGAAAGAGAGAGATTGCTTTGGCAATGTAAACATATGTTTCCCATGCCAATAAAGCCCTTTGAATTTAATTGAATTGAGAGAGAGAGAGAGAGAGAGAGAGAGACTGAAAGAGAGAGGGGGCAATGTTAGAAGAGTCTTGCCTGTGCTCCAGAGCCAATGTCCTGTAGGAACACAGAAATAAAGAAGACAGATGAACCTTCAGTTGGACCCCTTCTTCCCCATCTTCCCCACCTAGGACCATAGCCGGTTCAGTTGGACCCCATCTTCCCCATCTTCCCCACCTAGGACCATAGCCGGTTCAGTTGGAACCCTTCTTACCCATCTTCCCCACCTAGGACAATAGCCGGTTCAGTTGGACCCCATCTTCCCCTTCTTCCCCACCTAGGACCATAGCCGGTTCAGTTGGACCCCTTCTTCCCCATCTTCCCCACCTAGGACCATAGCCAGTTCAGTTGGACCCCTTCTTCCCCATCTTCCCCACCTAGGACCATAGCCGGTTCAGTTGGACCCCTTCTTCCCCTTCTTCCCCACCTAGGACCATAGCCGGTTCAGTTGGACCCCTTCTTCCCCTTCTTCCCCTTCTTGCCCACGTAGGACCATAGCCAGTTCAGTTGGACCCCTTCTTCCCCTTCTTCCCCACCTAGGACCATAGCCGGTTCAGTTGGACCCCTTCTTCCCCTTCTTCCCCACCTAGGACCATAGCCGGTTCAGTTGGACCCCTTCTTCCCCTTCTTCCCCACCTAGGACCATAGCCGGTTCAGTTGGACCCCTTCTTCCCCTTCTTGCCCACCTAGGACCATAGCCGGTTCAGTTGGACCCCTTCTTCCCCTTCTTCCCCCACCTAGGACCATAGCCGGTTCAGTTGGACCCCTTCTTCCCCTTCTTCCCCACCTAGGACCATAGCCGGTTCAGTTGGACCCCTTCTTCCCCTTCTTCCCCACCTAGGACCATAGCCGGTTCAGTTGGACCCCTTCTTCCCCTTCTTCCCCACCTAGGACCATAGCCGGTTCAGTTGGACCCCTTCTTCCCCTTCTTCCTCACCTAGGACCATATCCGCGGGAAGTAATGGTGCTGAGGGTGCTGCAGCACCCCCTAAAAAATCATTTAAAATAAATAAACAAAATGTTTTTTTATTCTTCACAAAAGTAGTGCACTGGGCCTTTACAACTCCTGATATAGCCGTCTGCAGTTCCTGGGAAGTCTTAGGAAATCAGCTGATTGGCACTGGTGAATCAACCAACAGTTACAAGTACACCTGCAAGATTAAAGATTGCTATTGGGGAAGAGGAAGTCAGCTGACTGGCTCGTCTCGACTGGCTCGTCTTTTCCTTGATGCTGTGCTGAGTATCAGGTAAGTTAAGACAAAGTTTAGTTTCACTGTTGGGTCATTTTACTTTATCCTCTATGTGTGCGTGTGTGTGTGGATGTGGATGTGTTTACCTATACTTGTGGGGACCAGAAATTCCCACAAGAATAGTAAACAAACAAAATTTGACCAACTTGTCAAATGCTAGGGGGTTAAGGTAGAATTAGTGTTAGGGTTAGAATTAGGTTTAGGGTTAGTTTTGGGGTTAGGTTTAGGGTTAGGGTTAATGTTTGGTTTTGGGGTTACGGTTAGGGTTAGGGAAAATATGATTTTGAATGGTTATAAATTGCGTGTCCCCACACAAGGTTAGTTAACCCCTAGAGTCGATGTCCGTGCCCCCGCTGAAATCTAATTAGCATAATAAAAAAATCCCCATAAAAATCTGTCAGTTTAAGCTAGAGATATCCACTACATCTGCCTACTTCCGCATCTGTGGTGAAAGGAGACAGAGCTACAGCGGTGTTTGTCAGACCATGAGACATCCCAGAAATCAGTCTTCTCACAAAATCGTCTGTAGTGTCCGAATGGTTTGGACTACAAACTATTTTGGACTACAAGCCTCTATGTAAAGATGAGACTCTCACGAACACAATGGTGTTCTCCGTTTTGCTCTACGACCCCCCACAAGCGTCTTGGGGCTCGTCTTGTAGCGTCCAAACAGTTTGGCCTACACACTAATATAACAAACACGTACATGTCTGTTGTTTTGCTCTAGGACGCCCGCAGTCCTCACAAGACTAGTCTGAAGGTCCACCGGTACCAGTTGAAAAAATTAATGGAATTATGTATGGAGAACGTTTAGCGCCGAAAATAAGGAGTTAAATACATGTTAAAAAATATATATTTGTTTCCTGATCTTTCAGTGCAGGGAGAAATGTTCCTGGGAAGTCTTAGGAAATCAGCTGATTGACACTGGCGAATCAACCAACGGTTACAAGTACACCTACCTCCGAACAGTTTGGGCTACACACTAATTTAACTAACACGTACAGTGCATTCAGAAAGTATTCAGACCCCTTGACTATTTCCACATTTTGTTACGTTACAGCCTTATTCTAAAATAAATGAAATTGTTTTTTTTTCCTCATCTGAAAAATATCACATTTACATAAGTATTCAGACCCTTTACTCAGTACTTTGTTGAAGCACCTTTGGCAGCAATTACAGCCTTGAGCCTTCTTGGGTATGATGCTACAAGTTTGGCACACCTGTATTTGGGGAGTTTCTCCCATTCTTCTGTAGATTCTCTCAAGCTCTGTCAGGTTGGATGGGGAGCGTTGCTGCACAGCTATTTTCAGGTCTCTCCAGAGATGTTCGATCAGGTTCAAGTCCAGGCTCTGGCTGGGCCACTCAAGGACATTCAGAGACTTGTCCCGAAGCCACTCCTGCATTGTCTTGGCTGTGTACATAGGGTCGTTGTCCTGTTGGAAGGTGAACCTTCGCCCCAGTCTGATGTCCTGAGTGCTCTGGAGCAGGCAGGTAGCCTAGAGGTTAAGAGCGTTGGGCCAGTAATCGAAAGGTCGCTGGTTCGAATCCCAGATCTGACTAGGTGAAAAATCTGTCAATGTGCCCTTGAGCAAGGCACTTAACCCTAATTGCTCCTGTAAGTTGCTCTGGATAAGAGTGTCTGCTAAATGACGTACATTTAAATTCGCAGGTTTTCATCAAGGATCTCTCTGTACTTTGCTCTGTTCATCATTCCCTCGATCCTGACTAGTCTCCCAGTCCCTGCTGCTGAAAAACATCCCTACAGCATGATGCTGCCACCACCATGCTTCACCGTAGGGATGGTATTGGCCAGGTCATGACCGGTGCCTGGTTTCCTCCAGACGTAACGCTTGGCATTCAGGCCAAAGAGTTCAATCTTGGTTTCATCAGACCAGAAAATCTTGTTTCTCATGGTCTGAGAGTCCTTTAGGTGCCTTTTGGCAAACTCCAAGCGGTCTGTCATGTGCCTTTTACTGAGGAGTGGCTTCCGTCTGGCCACTCCACCATAAAGGCCTGATTGGTGGAGTGCTGCAGAGATGGTTGTCGTTCTGGAAGGTTCTCCCATCTCCCACAGAGGAACTCTGGAGCTCTGTCAGAGTGACCATCGGGTTCTTGGTCACCTCCATGACCAAGACCCTTCTCCCCCGATTGCTCAGTTTGGCCGGGCGGCCAGCTCTAGGAAGTGTCTTGGTGGTTCCAAACTTCTTCCATTTAAGAATGATGGAGGCCACTCTGTTCTTGGGGACCTTCAACGCTGCAGAAATGTTTTGGTACCCTTCCCCAGATCTGTGCCTCGACACAATCCTGTCTGGGAGCTCTACGGACAATTCCTTCGACCTCATGGCTTGGTTTTTGCTCTGACATGCACTGTTAACTGTGGGACCTTATATAGACAGGTGTGTATCTTATCAAATCATGTCCAATCAATGTAATTTACCACAGGTGGACTCTAATCAAGTTGTAGAAACATCTCAAGGATGATCAATGGAATCCGGATGCACCTGAGCTCAATTTCGAGTCTCATAGCAAAGGGTCTGAATACTTATGTAAATAACGTATTTCTGTTTCGTAATTTTATAAATGTGCAAAAATGTCTAAAAACCCGTTTTTGATGAGGGAAAAAAAATAAATGTATCAATTTTAGAATAAGGCTGTAACGTAACAAAATGTGGAAAAAGTGAAGGGGTCTGAATAATTTCCAAATGCACTGTATATATATAATAGGCTACATTAGACTATATAGTGATAGCAGGCTACATTAGACGATATAGTGATAGCAGGCTACATTATACTATATATGGATAGCAGGCTACATTAGACTATATATGGATAGCAAGCTACATTAGACTATATATGGATAGCAGGCTACATTAGACTATATATGGATAGCAAGCTACATTAGACTATATAAGGATAGCAAGCTACATTAGACTATATATGGATAGCAGGCTACATTAAACTATATAGTGATAGCAGGCTACATTATACTATATATGGATAGCAGGCTACATTAGACTATATATGGATAGCAAGCTACATTAGACTATATATGGATAGCAGGCTACATTAGACTATATATGGATAGCAAGCTACATTAGACTATATAAGGATAGCAAGCTACATTAGACTATTTATGGATAGCAAGCTACATTAGACTATATATGGATAGCAAGCTACATTAGACTATATATAGATAGCAGGCTACATTAGACTATATATGGATAGCAGGCTAAATTAGACTATATATGGATAGCAAGCTACATTAGACTATATATGGATAGCAGGCTACATTAGACTATATATGGATAGCAAGCTACATTAGACTATATAAGGATAGCAAGCTACATTAGACTATTTATGGATAGCAAGCTACATTAGACTATATATGGATAGCAAGCTACATTAGACTATATATAGATAGCAGGCTACATTAGACTATATATGGATAGCAGGCTACATTAGACTATATATGGATAGCAGGCTACATTAGACTATAAATGGATATCAGGCTACAATAGACTAAATATGGATAGCAGGCTACAATAGACTATACATTACATTTACATTTACGTCATTTAGCAGACGCTCTTATCCAGACGACTTACAATACCCACTGACACACACACACACACACACACACACACACACACACACGTCAGAGTCCTCCACCTCCCTATTACCTCCGAGTCATGTGACCCAGATAGCTGTTCGTTTTAACAATGGACTCACACACACATACTTACACACTGTTTCATTTTATCAATGGGCAGATCTAGGTGTTGAGGGACAGGGACTATATTGGATCCAATGAGAGAGGTCCTCAGGGAAATCAGGGAACAGAACAGAATGGTGAGAGAGAGAACCAATAAGTCAGACAGCGACTGTGTGTGTGTGTGTGTGTGTGTGTGTGTGTCTGTGTGCATGTGCGTGAGAGAGAGTGAGAGAGAAAGATATATATATATATATAGAGAGAGAGAGAGAGAGAGAGAGAGAGAGAGAGAGAGAGAGAGAGAGAGAGAGAGAGAGAGAGAGAGAGAGAGAGAGAGAGAGAGAGAGAGAGAGAGAGAGAGAGCACAAGAGAGAGGATTCAGCTGCCCACTTCCACTACCCTCCTGACGCATTTTCTCACCCCAAGGAACACTGGTGTGTCAGGAGGACTCCTGTAGGAGCTGGAACACTGGTGTGTCAGGAGGGACCTCTGTAGGAGCTGTAACACTGGTGTGTCAGGAGGACTCCTGTAGGAACTGGAACACTGGTGTGTCAGGAGGACTCCTGTAGGAGCTGGAACACTGGTGTGTCAGGAGGGACCTCTGTAGGAGCTGGAACACTGGTGTGTCAGGAGGACTCATGTAGGAGCTGGAACACTGGTGTGTCAGGAGGACTCCTGTAGGTGCTGGAATACTGGTGTGTCAGGAGGGGCCTCTGTAGGAGCTGGATCACTGGTGTGTCAGGAGGACTCCTGTAGGAGCTGGAACACTGGTGTGTCAGGAGGACTCCTGTAGGAGCTGGAACACTGGTGTGTCAGGAGGACTCCTGTAGGAGCTGGAACACTGGTGTGTCAGGAGGGACCTCTGTAGGAGCTGGAACACTGGTGTGTCAGGAGGGACCTCTGTAGGAGCTGGAACACTGGTGTGTCAGGAGGACTCCTGTAGAAGCTGGAACACTGGTGTGTCAGGAGGACTCCTGTAGGAGCTGGAACACTGGTGTGTCAGGAGGGGCCTCAGTAGGAGCTGTAGAAGTGATTGGAATACTCTCTGCTCTAACAGAGTGCCTTAATCATCAACCAGACAACATCTTATTGACCAGCAAATCAAATATCTTATAAACAAGGCGCATGAATGTGGCTCAAATGTTGTGTGGTTCTAACCGGTAAGAGAGCTGAGCCAGAAACAGGAGGGTTGCTGGTATCAAATCCTAGATGCCATTGTGCCCTTGAGCAAGGCACTTAACCCCCCACAACAACAGCGCCCAGTGTGGCATCCCCCCCACCTCTCCTCTTCCCCCCAAAAACGGTATGCGTGTCTTTTGGAGGGGTTGGGTTAAAAGCGAAAGTCAAATTTCGGTTGGACCATGTGTGAAGTGATCTTAGTTACAATGCAATTTTGAAATTATTCTTTTTTATTTGGAATTCAAATGATGTGTAACGTTTGTTCAGAGTGCTAAATGTTTTGTATTTACTCTTGGGTATTTTCCATTATTGTAGTTGTAGTTATATCCGATAGGTGTCGCTGCTGTCTTCTGTTTTATTATAGGGATCTGAGTTTTATTATAAGGACCGTTATAATGATAATTCTAAGGACCCCTAGTTGGTCATTTACACCCCTATTTACAATATGTACAGTTGCTGTTCGAACAAGGACAAATGAATTGACATTGCAAATCAAATTTACATCTCAATTGCTTTGCTATATGGCTCATGACAGCAATGACATGACACCAAATTATGAATAATCTCCATAATTCCCTTTGATTAATAATCTAACCAATCAAAGCCCTGCCTTTGTGTTTATAGCTGTAAGTGAAACTGTTAGTTTTGCATAATATAAACACTGACCCCGGCCGGGGCAAAGCTAGAGTGCGTCACCGGCAGGTAGGTGGGGTTTAACGGGGCTGATTATTTACGGTACCATTTGCAGCAGCAGAGCTCTCCGGGATGGCATAAGAGAGTGGCTATTACTACGAGAGGAGAAAACCTACCGACCGAACGAAAGACAGACAGCCTCGTGGAATCGTCCCCTCGGAGATGGCAAGACTAGAGGTGTTATTGTTCACGGCTCTAGCTCGCATTTCGTCTGGGAAATCTGCTTCCTTTATTGGCTATTCCTGATCCGCACACCAACCGACACCTCCAACGATGGATTGTACTGAAGTTCCACCTTGTGTGTTTTTGCGTCAAGACAATCGAGCGAAATAAGAGGAAACAATCACGGACGGCTGTGGGCTATTATCCATTCCGGACTGTTCACCATCTATAGAGCGTCCATTCCGGACTGTTCACCATCTATAGAGCGGGTCGTTGAGAAATGCATGAGTGTACGGATTTTTACCCGAGATAGATTTTGGTTGGCTATTTTGTTTCAATCCTCGGCTGCAATATTCAGGCTATTACATCGGTTTACGCGTAAAGGACATGGACACAATGTTTATTATCCACTGGCTGCGCAAGTTATGTGCTATGTTTTAACTACCAGAAACTATACCTGTAGTTAGAATAGATGTCTTCGTATTCTCTATTTTCCTATTAACGGCCTGGGATGATATAACTGCAGTTTAGAGGATTGCTTTGCGCCGTTAGGAATAGTGCGCTGCTGTGGTTAAGCCCCTTTTAACATATACTGGCCTGTCGGGATAGACGCTACGCTAATCACCTATAGGGTTTCAGAAATACCCTTTTGTTAACCTCAATTTTTTTTTCTTTTTCTCAAATGTCATTCAAATGAACGCAAGTAACCTATTCTGAGCTGCTGTGTACAGTTGTAGGCTATAACTTGGAAACAACTCTCCCCACCTCACTAGCAAGGTGACAGTAGGAGTAGGGTTGCAGTGTGAGTTCTCTGTGTGACAGAACAACAGAAGGACAACAGCCATGGCTCTGCCAGATAACACCCCCAGCATTCCTGTAGGGGAGGAAGTCATCTTCCCTGAGATAGTAGAGCTGAACGTGGGTGGCCAGGTGTACATCACCCGCTACTCAACACTCATCAGCGTACCAGACTCACTCCTGTGGGAGATGTTTAGCAGGAAATCCACCAAAGGGCTGGCGAGGGACACCAAGGGCCGTTTCTTCGTGGACCGTGATGGTTTCCTGTTCAGGTATATTCTGGACTACATGAGAGACCAGCAGCTGGTGCTCCCAGACCACTTCCCAGAGCGGGGTCGCCTGCAGCGGGAGGCTGAGTTCTTCAACCTCCCTGAGCTCGTAAAGATTCTGACACCCAAACTCAGCAAGCAGAACTCGCTGGGCGACGAGGGGTGTCAGAGCGACCCGGAGGACTCCTCGCCGGGCATCGACACCGGGCGCAACCTGGCCTCGCTGGGCACTGCCGCCTGTGCCAGTCTGGTCCCCAGCGGAGAGAGTAAACGCTCGGGATTCATCACCATCGGTTATCGCGGCTCCTATACGTTGGGGCGCGACAGCCAGACCGACGCCAAGTTCAGACGTGTTGCTCGCATTATGGTCTGTGGCAAGACGTCGCTGGCTAAAGAGGTGTTTGGGGAGACGCTGAACGAGAGCCGGGACCCGGACCGACCCCCGGAGCGCTACACATCACGCTACTACCTCAAGTTCACCTTCCTGGAGCAGGCCTTTGACAAGCTGGCGGACGCCGGGTTTCACATGGTGGCCTGTAACTCCACGGGGACCTGCGCCTTCGCTCACGAGCAGACGGACGACAAGATCTGGACCAGCTACACTGAATACGTGTTCTACCGTGAGTGAGACCATCATCATCCCTGGTCCCCCTAGTGCTCCCCAACCTCCAGCCTCCTCTACCCTTGCCTCCCTGGATCCAGCCCTGGGTCCCCTTGCCTCCCTGGATCCAGCCCTGGGTCCCCTTGCCTCCCTGGATCCAGCCCTGGGTCCCCTTGTCTCCCTGGATCCAGCCCTGGGTCCCCTTGCCTCCCTGGATCCATTCCTGGGTCCCCTTGCCTCCTGGACGCAAGCCTCCAGCCCCTGCCCACCTGGCTCTTTGGCCCCCCTAGTGCTCCCTAGCCTCCAGCCCTTGGCCTCCAACCTCCATGTGCCCCCCGTTCCCCCAGCCTCCAGCCCATGGATTCCTGCCTCAATCCCCCCTGGCCCCAAGCCCCATGAGCCCCGGCCCCCTGCCTCAAGCCCCCCTGGCCCCAAGCCCCATGGGCCCCGGCCCCCTTGCGTCAAGCCCCCTGCCTCCAACCAGCTGCCCCCTCTCTCCATATTTCTTTCTGACCCATCAGCTGCTCTCCTTACCGGCTCTGCGGTCCCCTCTCCTGATCCAGCTATAACCTGACCATTGCCCACTCAAGCCCCCGCACCAAGCCCCAGAGACCCAACCACAGCCCCCCCCCCCAACCATCCTACAGAGACTGCCTCCCCCTCCACCCTCCATGTACTGTCCATCCTCCTGCATATAGTATCTGCCTTGGTAAAGCACAATGCTGTGTGTAAAATACCTTATTTAGTCCAGTTCAGGCCCTGCCTAGTTTGTGTTTAACTAACTTTAGAACTCAGAGAGCGGACTGGAGGGGCCAATCGGAAAAGGGCCTAGATTGAAGTGGCCCCTGGTCGGTACTATTTTGTTCTAAACCTCTGTTGCTGCTTACTCCAGCAGATCAGACTCTTCTCCCTCCTACTCCTCTGAACTAAAAATGGCCAAATAATAGGACATCTAAGAAGCCTAGAGGAATGAGAGAGAGTGGCCAGCCCGGCACAAGCAAGAGCAAAGTGTTACACGAAAAGTCTTTCACTTCCATTCCTCCTTCACCTCTTCTTATTTCCATTGTGATATGTCTGTGAGAGCAGACTGTTGGGGAAGGGGCCGTTCATTCCTCCTTCACCTCATCTTATTTCCATTATGACATGTCTGTGAGAGCAGACTGTTGGGGAAGGGGCCGTTCAGTTTTACTATTCAAATTAATTGTATTTTTCTTGGAAAGATAACACCTCAGCTTTTGTTAAGTCTCTGCTTGTAAAGACAACTAGCTAACATGATGCCATCTTGTCTCACAAAAAGCACATTGAACTCCTTATAAGGGAAAGGAGAGCCTATATGGACCAACAACATCCTCTCATGCTGTTTATGTACGTGTTCTTCAGGACAACCCAGTTCTTTGCATTCTAGAGGGGATTCCAAATGCCAGAAAAACAACACTAGTCTTGTACGAGAGTCAAAACTAACAAACAAGGAAAAAAGATCACGTTGTGTATTTGACTGCAAGAGGAGAAAAAACAGAGGGGTTTTAGTACAGGGTGTCTGATAAAGTGTGAGGGTTTGTCTGATATGGCACCCTATCCTCTATGTAGTGCACTGGTCAAAAGTAGTGCACTACATGGAATGAGAGAGAGTGGCCAGCCCGGCACAAGCAAGAGCAAAGTGTTACACGAAAAGTATTTCACTTCCATTCCTCCTTCACCTCTTGAAGTGTGTTATTTGATTGTGCGATGGAGTGTTGAGTATTCTAATCGCCCACGCCTGGAAGGCCAGAGGAGAGGTGAAGTGTTACGTCACAATGTCCACAAAACCTCTCCTTCTACTCCTCCTCGTCCTCCTCCTCTCATCTTGGTTTTTATACTGCCTCTCTGTTTTTACTTTCTTCAAACAAGAACATTTTACAGGGATACGATTGTTAGTGAATGCCCACAGCGTTTGGCTCTCAGCCCTCTTCTGATACTGTGGTTTACATTTATGAAGGACAATCCTTTTTCTCATTGGAGTGTGTTTTTACTCTGCTATCTATCTCAAGCTCTTCTATTCAGTTCAGTATTACAGTTTTAAGCTCTTTCATATTTGATGACAGCTCTCATTGACTGTAATGTGTATACCCATGAGAAGGAGATAGGATTACGCCATAGCCAGCCAAATAACGACATTCTCTCAAAACTGTAGCAGTACAGTACAGGACAGGACTTTGGATAGGACGTGGATATTTTTGAGGGAATGTTGTAGTACAGTCGATTCCTGATAAGTACACCTCTTATAAGTGCAAAATCACTGGTTAGTGCACGGTTGTCAGTACAGTCACAACAAAGGGTATTTCAGGAATTTACTGTAGTTGGACTGAACAGTAATTGTAACCACAGCAACTATAACCACAGTAACAGGAGAAAGTGTGTGAATGGTTAAAGGTTAAGCGGGGTTAAAGGTTAAGAGGGGTTGAGATGGTTTAAGTGGTAGGGGTCATTTTCAGGTATACCCTCAGGGCAAGTCAACATCACAACTTGAACTTACAGTACCTCAGTAGGTAAAATAAAGCTTAGAATCATCTCCAAATACCAAGGAACACTAATTATCTGAAAAGGCAAAACTTGTACCAGTAATAATCAATGGATCAACTAGTAATATGACTTGTAAAGTACAGAATATTCCCCCTGATAAAGTGAAACTCTTGTTCAAGAAACTGCCTTGACGGTTCGGTAGACAGAGTGATATTAATTTGAGTGAAGGTGAGAAGAAGACATTCTGAAAGCCTGAAGGAAGAGAAATGTTTTCTTGGATATCGCTAGAGTATGATAGCACATTCTTCGAGTATGATAGCACAGTGTTGACAGTAGCATTGAGTCGTCAATGTCAATGTCAGATTCAGTGTCAATGTCACAAGTCAAACATAGACCAAACAGCAACGGAGAAAACACGTTTGTCATACAGTAAGGTATACAGTACACCCAGAAGAAGGCACCGCGTGCTGAAAAACATTGGTTTCTATACCTATTAAATGATTGGGAACATAATTAGTGTGCGACTTTCTTTCTTTTTCTAGTTTACTCTCCGTTAGTCAGCGCCTCTACAAAACATTTTTGGGTGTGTGTCAGTTGATGCCTTTTGTTATACAGCAGGGAAAAGGAACATGTAATCTGTCAATTCAAATGTGTTATTTATCTTCTACTACACTTGCATTCTACATCCATTATGAGTAGTTTATTAACTAACCTGGTAAAGTAGGGTGACATACTTCGGGAGAGTTGTGTACGCTCTTATTGATATTATTATTGTAACTGAAAAGTGTTAAAATAACATAAAATATTTCACAAGTAAACCCTTTCAAATGTTCATGTTTTTACTGAAGGGACCACAAGCCTATAAAAGTAACTGTATTCTTTCCACCTCTCTCTGTCTCGCTCTCCAACTCTCTCTCGCTCATTCGTGGTCCTCTGTAGCTCAGCTGGTAGAGCACGGCGCTTGTAACGCCAAGGTAGTGGGTTTGATCCCCGGGACCACCCATACACAAAAATGTATGCACGCATGACTGTAAGTCGCTTTTGATAAAAGCTTCTGCTAAATGGCATATTATTTATTTATTATTTATTCTCTCTCGATCTCTCTCTCTCTCTCTTTCTTCAGTGGGTTCTCAGTGGGATCTTGTTGTGAAAGGCTGGTCTCTCTCTCTCTCTACCCTCTCTCTCTATATCTTTCTCGCTCTCTCTCTCGTAGTGAAAGGCAGGCCAGAGTCAGTGACAGCAACATTAGATACGTCTCTCTGTCAAAGCAGATTACAGAACATCTGTGTCTCTGCCTCTAATCCATTAATTAGACCTGAGTATACTATAGCAACCTAGTATCAGTCAGACACAAGATATTAATAAACATGGTTGTTGTTGAGCGATAGCCAGGTCAGGTAGACTGCAAACAGGGATCACTGGTTTCCATCGAAACAGAGAAAACTACGTCTCTGATATTTTCCATTGAATACAGTCAATATAGTCTCTGTTTTTAGCCAAATTAGTTTTTTCTCTCTCTGATGCTCAAACAGCAAGATGTACCGTTTGTGTCACCTCCATGGTGAGATAGGGTGATGGTGCAGCCAGGTCGTTCAAGATTGACGTCGAAATTGGAGGTCTATCCATGTCCTGAGGACGTCGGGAAATGCCTTCAAAAACGGCCACTAGGGGCAACAGGGAGCGCTATTACCATCAGGTAGGCTTGGGTAATCCCTTAAATCTGGATCAGAAGGTTGGGTGTTTGATTCCAGTCGTGGACACTGGATTTTTATTTCTGGTTTTAACCCTATCCCAAACCTTAACCCCTTACCTTAACCATTTGGAATGAGCGCCTAAACTTAACCCTTAACTTCAAAATGTGACGTTTGGAGAAATGGAAGGATACAGAGCAGCAGGAGAAACAAGAACACTTCAAAATCTGACGTTTGGAGAACGTGGGTGAACGTCTAATTCTGCAGTGAGACCGTGAGAGCTGGTTGGATGGTGTTGACTTCTGTGTGATGTGAAAAAAAAGATGTTACATTTTTTTTCACAATTAAGTATGAATCAAGTTAATGCATCATGCCCTTGTTATGTAATAATATAATATAATATGCCATTTAGCAGACGCTTTTATTCAAAGCGACTTACAGTCATGCGTGCATACATTTTTGTGTATGGGTGGTCCCGGGGATCGAACCCACTACCTTGGCGTTACAAGCGCCGTGCTCTACCAGCTGAGCTACAGAGGACCACATGTATATGTAAAGTGACGTGAGTGAGTCTATTAAGTATGAATCAAGTCAATGCATCATGACCTTATATAAAGTGAGTAAGTCATAAATGTTTTAAATGGCTTAGACGTTGGAGGCTCTCAAAATGTTCTCAATCTGGTGCGCACACGCACACACACACAAACAAACACGTTAAAATCTTTATGCGCCTCCTCTTCCTCTTCTAGATCCTTCTATTTTGGGGTCGCTCTTTCGGAATGCATGATGGCGGTGGAATCCTCTATAGTGTGTTGTCACAGTGCCTGGAATGTTTTTCCAACCAATCCAAACTGAGTCTGGAGTTATTGAGGTGGCGGCATGAGTGTGGGGTTTTTTGTCGCGTCAGTGAGTGACTGCACATCGACATCGTAGTGTAAAACGCCACAGCAAGCCATTAGCTGGGAGGTCTAGAAGCACATTGAGGGAATTCCAGAAGGTAGTGTCCATGCTGCAGGTCTATACCTCTCTGGTTAACTATGAGGCTCAACATTCAACACTGTTGATGTAAGACGGTCACTTAGATACACTGAAGCTATCCAGGATGATCATCTAAAGCTGTTTTGAAAAGTTTAGCATGTTTGGTTGTGAGCCATACGGTGAGCAGGTGTAAACTGTCACCAGAGTACTATGTCTGATCGTACAATAAAGACATTTCATCATGAATGGTTCTTATCTGCCTTTTTTAAATATATGCTGCCGAGAATCTTGTATGGCAAGATAGTTACACTAAGCAAGCATTCACAGCACAGTGTCATCTACCTCCTCTTGCTGTTATTATATTTCTCAGCACACAACATGTGAGAGAGGGAGTATTGTAGAGTGTTCCGGAATCTACTGGAATGTAGCTATAGAGTGTTCCAGAGTGTTCTAGAATCTAGAGTGTTGCTACTATTGTGCTCCACTTCTAGGCAGCGCTATGACTGGTGCTTTATGTGTAGAGCGGAGTAGAGAGAGCCAGGGACACAGCAGGCCTTATGCTGTAGCTTAGCCTTGAAAGTCCCTGAGCCAGAGAGAGATAAGGCCCCATGCATCTTCAGGACAACATGCCTTCAGCAGTCAGCTTCAATCTCTCAGTGTTTGTGTAACAAATGGCACCCTGTTCCCTATGTAGTGCCCATAGGGATTTGGTCAAAAGTAGTGCACTAAATACTGAATAGGGTGCCATTTGGGATACAGCGAGTGGGATCCTCCTAATTTCCCCTGCCAGATAAGACATGGTTTCCACTGTTAGGAGAGAAAGAGAGAGCAGGAAAGAGGAATATACAGAAATAGATATACACATAGAGGGAATAGATATACACACAGAGGGAATAGATATACACATAGAGGGAATAGATTTAAACATAGAGGGAATATATATATACACAGAGGGAATAGATATACACATAGAGGGAATAGATATACACACAGAGGGAATAGATATACACACAGAGGGAATAGATATACACACAGAGGGAATATATATACACACAGAGGGAATAGATATACACACAGAGGGAATAGATATACACACAGAGGGAATATATATACACACAGAGGGAATATATATACACACAGAGGGAATAGATATACACACAGAGGGAATAGATATACACACAGAGGGAATATATATACACACAGAGGGAATATATATACACACAGAGGGAATAGATATACACACAGAGGGAATAGATATACACACAGAGGGAATAGATATAAACATAGAGGGAATAGATATTAACATAGAGGGAATAGATATACACACAGAGGGAATATATATACACACAGAGGGAATAGATATACACATAGAGGGAATAGATATACACACAGAGGGAATAGATATAAACTTAGAGGGAATAGATATACACACAGAGGGAATAGATATACACACAGAGGGAATAGATATACACATAGAGGGAATATATATACACACAGAGGGAATATATATACACATAGAGGGAATATATATACACACAGAGGGAATAGATATAGACAGAGGGAATAGACATACACACAGAGGGAATATATATACACACAGAGGGAATAGATATACACACAGAGGGAATAGATATACACATAGAGGGAATAGATATACACACAGAGGGAATAGATATACACACAGAGGGAATAGATATACACACAGAGGGAATATATATACACACAGAGGGAATATATATACACACAGAGGGAATAGATATACACACAGAGGGAATAGATATACACACAGAGGGAATAGATAGACACATAGAGGGAATAGATATACACACAGAGGGAATAGATATAAACATAGAGGGAATAGATATACACACAGAGGGAATATATATACACACAGAGGGAATAGATATACACATAGAGGGAATAGATATACACACAGATGGAATAGATATACACATAGAGGGAATAGATATAGACAGAGGGAATATATATACACACAGAGGGAATAGATATAGACAGAGGGAATAGATATACACATTTACAAAGACCGACAGAGAGAGAAAAATACAGAGAGAGAGAGAGAGAGAGAGAGAGAGAGAGAGAGAGAGAGGGAGGAGGGGGAGAGGAGGGAGAGGAGAGGAGAGGAGAGGAGAGGGAGAGAGAGAGAGAGAGAGAGAGAGAGAGAGGAGAGGAGAGATGAGAGAGAGAGTATATCAACAACAGTGTTTTGGTTTCTAATCTTATCTTATCTTCCGCCTCTTGGATGAATCGTTTCTGTTGCAACTTATTAAGATTCTGCTGTACTCTGCTGGCATACAATTTGCTGCACTCCACTGTGCTGTGTAGCTCTGTGCTATGTAGCTCTGTGCTGTGTAGCTCTATGCTGTGTAGCTCTGTGCTGTGTAGCTCTATGCTGTGTAGCTCTGTGCTGTGTAGCTCTGTGTAGCTCTGTGCTGTGTAGCTCTGTGCTGTGTAGCTCTGTGTAGCTCTGTGCTGTGTAGCTCTGTGTAGCTCTGTGCTGTGTAGCTCTGTGTAGCTCTGTGCTGTGTAGCTCTGTGTAGCTCTATGCTGTGTAGCTCTGTGCTGTGTAGCTCTATGCTGTGTAGCTCTGTGCTGTGTAGCTCTGTGCTATGTAGCTCTGTGCTGTGTAGCTCTGTGCTGTGTAGCTCTGTGTAGCTCTGTGCTGTGTAGCTCTGTGTAGCTCTGTGCTGTGTAGCTCTGTGTAGCTCTGTGCTGTGTAGCTCTGTGTAGCTCTATGCTGTGTAGCTCTGTGCTGTGTAGCTCTGTGTAGCTCTGTGCTGTGTAGCTCTGTGTAGCTCTGTGCTGTGTAGCTCTGTGTAGCTCTGTGCTGTGTAGCTCTGTGTAGCTCTATGCTGTGTAGCTCTGTGCTGTGTAGCTCTATGCTGTGTAGCTCTGTGCTGTGTAGCTCTGTGCTATGTAGCTCTGTGCTGTGTAGCTCTGTGCTGTGTAGCTCTGTGTAGCTCTGTGCTGTGTAGCTCTGTGTAGCTCTGTGCTGTGTAGCTCTGTGTAGCTCTATGCTGTGTAGCTCTGTGCTGTGTAGCTCTATGCTGTGTAGCTCTGTGCTGTGTAGCTCTGTGTAGCTCTGTGCTGTGTAGCTCTGTGTAGCTCTGTGCTGTGTAGCTCTGTGTAGCTCTGTGCTGTGTAGCTCTGTGTAGCTCTGTGTAGAAGAACTCGGCCCACCTTACCATTGTGGAGGTACTGATAGGCCTCTGTACTCTTGTAATCTTTCATAGTGGAACCATCCACTCCCAAGGAGAGCACAAAGTAATTACAAATGTCCCCATACGTCATTTCAGGCCATTTTATCATGACATCCACCCAATTATTAATCATGGACGGATAGTGTACGGTGTTACCATCTGACCTCCGAAGATCCATTTGTGTGTGTTCCCAAATGTGAGCCATGTTTTGTTTTTGTTTATTTGTTAAGATGTGTTAATGATGTGCATTTTTTAATTATTAGCTAGCCACCGCTCTGGGGTAATTCGCTAGAGATGACAGAAGTTGTGAAACGGAAACAAAAACACAATCGCGTTCGAATGGAACTGGGTCAAGTGTGCGGGGCTACATAAGGCAAACAGGTTTATATTACTGCGACAGAGTAGCCTACTGCAGACCTGCCCACACACACACACCTCTCAGTCAACACAAGTAGTGGTCAGGAAAAGCCAGAGTGGATAAAGACTGAGGACTGCATGTAAGGTTCATTAAGCTTCAAGCTCTAAGGCTAATCTGATGTAATTGGTCTCTCTCTCTCTCTCTCTCTCTCTCTCTCTCTCTCTCTCTCTCTCTCTCTCTCTCTCTCTCTCTCTCTCTCTCTCTCGACAGTAAACCGAGAAACAAGTTGAAAACAGCTAATAAAGAGAAGCTTCATGGTGGCTAATTACCTGAAAGCTGCTTCAGCCCGCTGTGTGTGTGTGCCTCTGTGTGTGCCTTCCCATGTGTGTGCTGGCATGCATCTCTGCATGTGTTTGCATGCCTACATCTGTGTTTTAGTGCATGTATTTGTGTGTGTGCATGTCACCGTGTGTGCATGTCTATTTGAGGAGTGTGTGAAGTCTGATCTACCTCCTCTGCTCTACAATACCGTAGCTCTGTAGTCTGATCTACCTCCTCTACAGTACAGTAGCTCTGTAGTCTGATCTACCTCCTCTGCTCTACAGTACCGTAGCTCTGTAGTCTGATCTACCTCCTCTGCTCTACAGTACAGTAGCTCTGTAGTCTGATCTACCTCCTCTACAGTACAGTAGCTCTGTAGTCTGATCTACCTCCTCTGCTCTACAATACCGTAGCTCTGTAGTCTGATCTACCTCCTCTGCTCTACAATACCGTAGCTCTGTAGTCTGATCTACCTCCTCTCCTCTACAGTACAGTAGCTCTGTAGTCTGATCTACCTCCTCTGCTCTACAGTACAGTAGCTCTGTAGTCTGATCTACCTCCTCTGCTCTACAGTACAGTAGCTCTGTAGTCTGATCTACCTCCTCTGCTCTACAGTACAGTAGCTCTGTAGTCTGATCTACCTCCTCTCCTCTACAGTACAGTAGCTCTGTAGTCTGATCTACCTCCTCTCCTCTACAGTACAGTAGCTCTGTAGTCGGATCTACCTCCTCTCCTCTACAGTACAGTAGCTCTGTAGTCTGATCTACCTCCTCTACAGTACAGTAGCTCTGTAGTCTGATCTACCTCCTCGACAGTACAGTAGCTCTGTAGTCTGAGCTACCTCCTCTGTTCTACAGTACAGTAGCTCTGTAGTCTGATCTACCTCCTCTACAATACCGTAGCTCTGTAGTCTGATCTACCTCCTCTACAATACCGTAGCTCTGTAGTCTGATCTACCTCCTCTTCTCTACAGTACAGTAGCTCTGTAGTCTGATCTACCTCCTCTGCTCTACAGTACAGTAGCTCTGGCTCAGGGCTTCCTTGTCACATTGAATGTTGAGTTATTTATATGGAGACAGGCGCAGGGCCAGTTGTGCACCTTACTGTGTTGCTGTAGCCCTGGCACAGACTGACACTCCTCTGTTTCCTCACACAGACTGACTCCTCCTCTGTTTCCTCACACAGACTGACACTCCTCTGTTTCCTCACACAGACTGACACTCCTCTGTTTCCTCACACAGACTGATACTCCTCTGTTTCCTCAGACAGACTGACACTCCTCTGTTTCCTCACACAGACTGACACTCCTCTGTTTCCTCACACAGACTGACTCCTCCTCTGTTTCCTCACACAGACTGACACTCCTCTGTTTCCTCACACAGATTGACACTCCTCTGTTTCCTCACACAGACTGACACTCCTCTGTTTCCTCACACAGACTGACACTCCTCTGTTTCCTCACACAGACACACCTCTAGTGGCAGGGTGGAGGTTTCTGAGCTGTCACAGAGCATATTGGCCTTATAACACACTGGGGACACTGACATGCAAGGTCAGGGGTTGAGAGACAGAGAGAGAGAGAGAGAGAGAGAGAGAGAGAGAGAGAGAGAGAGAGAGAGAGAGAGAGAGAGAGAGAGAGAGAGAGAGAGAGAGAGAGAGAGAGAGAGAGAGAGAGAGAGAGAGAGAGAGAGAGAGAGAGAGAGAGAGAGGGGGGGAGATAGAGAGCTCTCTCACCTAAATACAGACACAGTAGGCTCCTCATTAAACATCCCTGACTGATAAAGCAGTGTGTCTTTGCGGTCCAGTAACACCAGATGTTAGAATGCAGAAAGTCATTCTGGTGACAGCTTAACCTCTCTCTGTTCTTTTTCTATCTTCTTATTTTTCTTTCTATCTCCCCTCTCTCTCTCTCTCTCTCCTTCTATCTCACCCCCACCCCCTCTCTCTCTCTCTCTCTCTCCATCTCTCTCCATCTCTCTCCCCTCTCTTCCTCTCTCTCTTAGACATGGTAGCTGTGGCCAGGAAAGCAACCTATCGTGGATGTGTGCCAGTACAAAGCGTAAAGACAGAAATAAAGAGCATCCATTAGTGCTGTGATTACGGTGGCCCTAGCCCTCTGACACCTGACAGATACACCACACCGGGATGGAGAGAGAGAAATGAAGAGGCACTGTGAGGGCAGGGCACTGTGAGGGCAGGGCACTGTGAGGGCAGGGTACTGTGAGGGCAGGGTACTGTGACGGCAGGGTACTGTGAGGGCAGGGTACTGTGAGGGCAGAGTACATTGAGGGCAGGATACTGTGAGGGCAGGATACTGTGAGGGCAGGATACTGTGAGGGCAGGGTAAATTGAGGGCAGGATACTGTGAGGGCAGGATACTGTGAGGGCAGGGTACTGTGAGGGCAGGGTAAATTGAGGGCAGGATACTGTGAGGGCAGGGTACTGTGAGGGCAGGGTAAATTGAGGGCAGGATACTGTGAGGGCAGGGTACTGTGACGGCAGGGTACTGTGAGGGCAGGGTACTGTGAGGGCAGGATACTGTGAGGGCAGAGTACATTGAGGGCAGGATACTGTGAGGGCAGGGTAAATTGAGGGCAGGATACTGTGAGGGCAGGATACTGTGAGGGCAGGGTACTGTGACGGCAGGGTACTGTGCGGGCAGGAAATGCCTTCCATATTATACTATAATAGAGTGTTAGGGTTCAAATCTAGCAGGAGAGTAGTGGGGTTGGATACTGTACTGTATTAGTAGAACAGTAGGGTTGGGCAGAAGTTAGCAGAGATCCTGAGAGACATAGGATCTACTGTAGTAGTAAAACAGTAGAGTTATACTGTAGTAGTAGTAGAACAGTAGAGTTATACTGTAGTAGTAGTAGAACAGTAGAGTTATACTGTAGTAGTAGTAGAACAGTAGAGTTATACTGTAGTAGTAGTAGAACAGTAGAGTTATACTGTAGTAGTAGTAGAACAGTAGAGTTATACTGTAGTAGTAGTAGAACAGTAGAGTTATACTGTAGTAGTAGTAGAACAGTAGAGTTATACTGTAGTAGTAGTAGAACAGTAGAGTTATACTGTAGTAGTAGTAGAACAGTAGAGTTATACTGTAGTAGTAGTAGAACAGTAGAGTTATACTGTAGTAGTAGTAGAACAGTAGAGTTATACTGTAGTAGTAGTAGAACAGTAGAGTTATACTGTAGTAGTAGTAGAACAGTAGAGTTATACTGTAGTAGTAGTAGAACAGTAGAGTTATACTGTAGTAGTAGTAGAACAGTAGAGTTATACTGTAGTAGTAGTAGAACAGTAGAGTTATACTGTAGTAGTAGTAGAACAGTAGAGTTATACTGTAGTAGTAGTAGAACAGTAGAGTTATACTGTAGTAGTAGTAGAACAGTAGAGTTATGCTGTAGTAGTAGTAGAACAGTAGAGTTATACTGTAGTAGTAGTAGAACAGTAGAGTTATACTGTAGTAGTAGTAGAACAGTAGAGTTATACTGTAGTAGTAGTAGAACAGTAGAGTTATACTGTAGTAGTAGTGAGAACAGTAGAGTTATACTGTAGTAGTAGTAGAACAGTAGAGTTATACTGTAGTAGTAGTAGAACAGTAGAGTTATACTGTAGTAGTAGTAGAACAGTAGAGTTATACTGTAGTAGTAGTAGAACAGTAGAGTTATACTGTAGTAGTAGTAGAACAGTAGAGTTATACTGTAGTAGTAGTAGAACAGTAGAGTTATACTGTAGTAGTAGTAGAACAGTAGAGTTATACTGTAGTAGTAGTAGAACAGTAGAGTTATACTGTAGTAGTAGTAGAACAGTAGAGTTATACTGTAGTAGTAGTAGAACAGTAGAGTTATACTGTAGTAGTAGTAGAACAGTAGAGTTATACTGTAGTAGTAGTAGAACAGTAGAGTTATACTGTAGTAGTAGTAGAACAGTAGAGTTATACTGTAGTAGTAGTAGAACAGTAGAGTTATACTGTAGTAGTAGTAGAACAGTAGAGTTATACTGTAGTAGTAGTAGAACAGTAGAGTTATACTGTAGTAGTAGTAGAACAGTAGAGTTATACTGTAGTAGTAGTAGAACAGTAGAGTTATACTGTAGTAGTAGTAGAACAGTAGAGTTATACTGTAGTAGTAGTAGAACAGTAGAGTTATACTGTAGTAGTAGTAGAACAGTAGAGTTATACTGTAGTAGTAGTAGAACAGTAGAGTTATACTGTAGTAGTAGTAGAACAGTAGAGTTATACTGTAGTAGTAGTAGAACAGTAGAGTTATACTGTAGTAGTAGTAGAACAGTAGAGTTATACTGTAGTAGTAGTAGAACAGTAGAGTTATACTGTAGTAGTAGTAGAACAGTAGAGTTATACTGTAGTAGTAGTAGAACAGTAGAGTTATACTGTAGTAGTAGTAGAACAGTAGAGTTATACTGTAGTAGTAGTAGAACAGTAGAGTTATACTGTAGTAGTAGAACAGTAGAGTTATACTGTAGTAGTAGAACAGTAGAGTTATACTGTAGTAGTAGAACAGTAGAGTTATACTGTAGTAGTAGAACAGTAGAGTTATACTGTAGTAGTAGAACAGTAGAGTTATACTGTAGTAGTAGTAGAACAGTAGAGTTATACTGTAGTAGTAGTAGAACAGTAGAGTTATACTGTAGTAGTAGTAGAACAGTAGAGTTATACTGTAGTAGTAGTAGAACAGTAGAGTTATACTGTAGTAGTAGTAGAACAGTAGAGTTATACTGTAGTAGTAGTAGAACAGTAGAGTTATACTGTAGTAGTAGTAGAACAGTAGAGTTATACTGTAGTAGTAGTAGAACAGTAGAGTTATACTGTAGTAGTAGTAGAACAGTAGAGTTATACTGTAGTAGTAGTAGAACAGTGAGAGTTATACTGTAGTAGTAGTAGAACAGTAGAGTTATACTGTAGTAGTAGTAGAACAGTAGAGTTATACTGTAGTAGTAGTAGAACAGTAGAGTTATACTGTAGTAGTAGTAGAACAGTGAGAGTTATACTGTAGTAGTAGTAGAACAGTAGAGTTATACTGTAGTAGTAGTAGAACAGTAGAGTTATACTGTAGTAGTAGTAGAACAGTAGAGTTATACTGTAGTAGTAGTAGAACAGTAGAGTTATACTGTAGTAGTAGTAGAACAGTAGAGTTATACTGTAGTAGTAGTAGAACAGTAGAGTTATACTGTAGTAGTAGTAGAACAGTAGAGTTATACTGTAGTAGTAGTAGAACAGTAGAGTTATACTGTAGTAGTAGTAGAACAGTAGAGTTATACTGTAGTAGTAGTAGAACAGTAGAGTTATACTGTAGTAGTAGTAGAACAGTAGAGTTATACTGTAGTAGTAGTAGAACAGTAGAGTTATACTGTAGTAGTAGTAGAACAGTAGGGTTATACTGTAGTAGTAGAACAGTAGAGTTATACTGTAGTAGTAGTAGAACAGTAGAGTTATACTGTAGTAGTAGTAGAACAGTAGAGTTATACTGTAGTAGTAGTAGAACAGTAGAGTTATACTGTAGTAGTAGTAGAACAGTAGAGTTATACTGTAGTAGTAGTAGAACAGTAGAGGTTATACTGTAGTAGTAGTAGAACAGTAGAGTTATACTGTAGTAGTAGTAGAACAGTAGAGTTATACTGTAGTAGTAGTAGAACAGTAGAGTTATACTGTAGTAGTAGTAGAACAGTAGAGTTATACTGTAGTAGTAGTAGAACAGGGGTTGCTGCCTCTTTATCCCTACTCTGCCCTCTCCTCTTCTGCCTGTCCTCATCTATCTCTCTGTCTCTCTGTCTCTGTCTCTGTCTCTGTGTCTCTGTCTCTGTCTCTGTCTCTGTCTCTGTCTCTCTCTCTCTCTCTCTCTCTCTGTCTCTGTCTCTCTGTTTCTCTCTCTCTCTCTCTCTCTCTCTCTCTCTCTCTCTCTCTCTCTCTCTCTCTCTCTCTCTCTCTCTCTCTCTCTCTCTCTCTCTCTCTCTCTCTCTCTCTCTCTCTCTCTCTCTCTGTCTCTGTCTCTCTCTCTCTCTCTCTCTCTCTCTCTCTCTCTCTCTCTCTCTCTCTCTCTCTCTCTCTCTCTCTCTCTCTCTCTCTCTCTCTCTCTCTCTCTCTCTCTCTCTCTCTCTCTCTCTCTCTCTCTCTCTCTCTCTCTCTCTCTCTCTGTCTCTGTCTCTCTCTCTCTCTCTCTCTCTCTCTCTCTCTCTCTCTCTCTCTCTCTCTCTCTCTCTCTCTCTCTCTCTCTCTCTCTCTCTCTCTCTCTCTCTCTCTCTCTCTCTCTCTCTCTCTCTCTCTCTCTCTCTCTCTCTCTGTCTCTGTCTCTCTCTCTCTCTCTCTCTCTCTCTCTCTCTCTCTCTCTCTCTCTCTCTCTCTCTCTCTCTCTCTCTCTCTCTCTCTCTCTCTCTCTAGCTCTCCCTTCCTCTCCTGCGTATCTCACGTATTCCCTCTCTGTGTGACATGAGGCTTGACAGCTTTGTAATTGCTTAGAGGGTTGTCACTGCATTTCAAGGGTGCATGATATGGGGGAGTGGCCTAGTAGTGCTGTACTATGTAAAATGTCATTGCAGGTTAGATTTAGATTACTCCTCCAAATGTCTTCATCCATCCATCCACCCAGTCTTCAAACAGTCTGAGAGGTGGGCAGAAAGATAATATAGATGATGGATGGATGGATGGATGGATGGATGGTAGGACTGGATGGATGGATGGATGGTAGGACTGGATGGATGGATGGATGGGGATGGATGGATGGACTGGACGAACAGACGGCATGGATGGATGGATGGAGGACGGACTGGGTGGATGGATGGAAGACATAAATGGATGGATGGATGGATGGGATGGACCGGACGGACAGCATGGATGGATGGATGGATGGATGGATGGATGGATGGATGGATGGATGGATGGATGGATGGATGGATGGATGGATGGATGGATGGGCTGGATGAATGAATGGATGGATGGGATGGGTTGATGGATGAATGGACCGGCTGGACGGCATGGATGGATGGATGGAGCATATTCTGTTGGTCATGATAGCTTAGCTTTACAGTTCATTTCACATGACAGATGCTTCATATCTGAACTGAATTATGGATAATTAGATCAAAAACACTGTGCTGTTGTGGAAGCTATGTAGCATGTACTAGCGTGTAGCGTGATCTCCCTTTTGAATGTGCAGGATGTGACCATATGCACCAATACACCCCCAAGACAAAAAACACTACTCAATCTAAAGAGCCACTAGTTACTATGCAATGTCTTTCCCCATAACACAGCGTTACCGTGGAAACAAAATACTCCCTGTGTTTTGGAGTATCTCCATCCTTCGGCCAGTTCATCAGTTGAATGACAGCAGACGAAACAACCACAGTCACATTACTCAAATTCACCAATATCTGAATATATTCATTTTATACATTCACCATACTCAGGATCTATAGATCCATGGACTGTGTAGACTGTTAGCAAAGTATGCACTAGCTAAAATAAATGTAATATACAGTCGAAGTAGAAGACGAGAGATGATGGAGGATTAATATGAAATATGTGCTGGGTGCAGTAGACATTAGTTGACATGAAGTGCTAAACCCTGGCAATGCTGACACATTAGAGCTGCTAATGGCTCCGATGGCGGAAACACAGGGGTGTCGCAACGAGCAGATGGGTGAGAGAGAGGGAGAGAGAGAGAGAGAGGGAGAGAGAGAGAGAGAGAGAGAGAGAGAGAGAGAGAGAGAGAGAGAGAGAGAGAGAGGGGGAGCGGGAGAGGGAGAGAGAGAGAGAGATATGAAAACAGAGAAATATACTGTGCACTATATATAAAAAAGTATGTGGACACCCCTTCAAATTAGTGGATTCGGCTATTTCAGCCACACCCACTGCTGAAAGATGTATCAAATCGAGCACATAGCCATGCAATCTCCATAGACAAACATTGGCAGTAGAATGGCCTTACTGAAGAGCTCAGTGACTTTCAACGTGGCATTGTCAAAGGATGCCACCTTTCCAACAAGTCAGTTCATCAAATTTCTGCCCTGCTAGAGCTGCCCCATCAACTGTAAATGCTGTTATTGTGAAATGGAAACGTCTAGGAACAACAACGGCACAGCTGAGAAGTGGTAGGACATACAAGCTCAAAGAGCGGGACCGCTGAAATACGTAGAGCGTAAAAATCGTCTGTCCTCGGTTGCAACACTCACTACCGAGTTCCAAACTGCCTCTGGAAGCAATGTTGGCACAATAACTGTTCGTCGGAAGCTTCATGAAATGGGTTTCCATGGCCGAGCAGAAGGAATAATGGTCTGGGGCTGTTTTTCACGGTTCGGGCTAAGCCCCTTAGTTCCAATGAAGGGAAATCTTAACGCTACAGCATACAATGACATTCTAGATGTGGAGGCTGTTATAGCAGCAAAAGGGGGACCAACTCCATATTAATGCCCATGATTTTGGAATGAGATGTTCGACGAGCAGGTGTCCACATACTTTTGGTCATGTAGTGTATCATGTTTCAAGTTATATCAACATGTCGTGACTCTTTCAGTTTGATATCTTGTTAAGAAAACGTGTTTACATGTCCTTGCACCATTTTCCTTTGTCACAAAGAGTAAAATTCCTGACTCTTCTACAATAGACTTCTACAATAGACTTCTACAATAGACTTCTACAATATACTTTTACAATAGACATCTACAATAGACTTCTACAATAGACTTCTACAATAGACTTTTACAATAGACGTCTCTTGGTGATCAAAAGCCTGTAGTGTAGGTGCACAAGTCGAGAGAAAAAATGGGAGTAATCATTTGGTTGCTGCAACCTAGCTTATGAATGAAAGTTTACAACGTAGAATACCACCTTGCACACTCTGGCCTGCATCTAGTTGATCTAGGGCGTAATCATTAATCCAACAGTTGCAAACCAGAGTTTCTATTGGACAAATTCAGTTATGTTTATCCCCGTTTCGTTCCGTTTGCTTCCGTTTAAGAAATGTTTTTCAACAGTATCGCCGAAATGAATACACCCCTGATCACCCGCAAACACAGTTTACTTTCATAGCAGCCACATACAAACAGCATGCTCACTTTGCTCGTCGTATAATTCCTTCTCGCATTTACGCGCTCTCCTCCTCTCACCTTTTCCCTTCACTTTTGGACTTCAGTGCACAACACAACAGCTGTCTGTGACCAGGCAAAAAAAACTTTCCAAGCCAAATCTTCATACCATAACCGTTACACACAGCCTACATCGTTGTCACCATATTAGCTAACATCATAGTCAACATAGCTACTAGAACTAATGCATTAGGGAACACGCTAAAACCATGCAGTACAGTATACAGCAAGCAGTTTAGCAGTTATACCGGTGGCAATACATTTATAAAACCAAAAGCTTACCTTGACTTGGAAGACTTCCAGTGTTGGATAGCCAAAGCCAGCTAGCTAGCATAGCATAGCATCCCTCTCTGTTTGAGCTGGGTGTTTGAGTAGGCTAAACTAGCTAGCTGCATTCACTAGCTGAGTAAGTGAAATATAGCTAGCTCTCTCTATCTCTCTCTCGCGCTTCTCCTTCATTTTTGAATAAATTAAATTTGTTTAAAACTGTTCAACTATTGTCTTTCTCTCTCTTTGAGTCAACTACTCACCAAATGTTATGCACTGTAGTGCTAGCTAGCTGTAGCTTATGCTTTCAGTACTAGATTCATTCTCTGGACCTTTGATTGGGTGGATAACATGTCAGTTCATGCTGCAAGAGTTCTGATAGTTTGGAGGACGTCCTCCAGAATTTCTCATAATTACTGTGTAAGTCTATGGAAGGGGGTGAGAACCATGAGCCTCCTAGGTTTTGCATTGAAGTCAATGTACCCAGAGGCGGATGGAAACTAGCTGTCCTCCGGCCACACCATGGTGCTACCCTACAGGGTGCTGTTGAGGCTACTGTTGACCTTCATTGCAAAACAATGTGTTTTAATGAATTATTTAGTGATGTGAATATATTTAGTATAGTTTTATCTAAAAACTCCTTAATTTGGTTGGTAAAATAGGATGGAGCAGCAGTGAGGGCTCTTCGATATTGCACGGTAGTGTCTTTCCAAGCTAGTCGGAAGATTTCCAGTTTGGTGGAGCACCCTTTCCCTTCCAATTGTTTCACCATTTTAATTTTTTATGAAATTCACTGAGGAGGATAGTCCTCCCTTCCTCCTCTGAGGAGCCTCAACTGATTACTCACAGTACAAATATTTTTTTTAAAGTGACCAGGATTGCACAATCAAGTCGGGGACTTATTTCCATTGTGGTCCCTATTTTTTTAAAATGAATAAATATACAATTACATAGATACAGACACATTACAGAGATACAGACACATTACAGACACATTACATAGATACAGACACATTACATAGATACAGACACATTACAGACACATTACATAGATACAGACACATTACATAGATACAGACACATTACAGACACATTACATAGATACAGACACATTACATAGATACAGACACATTACAGACACATTACATAGATACAGACACATTACAGAGATACAGACACATTACATAGATACAGACACATTACAGAGATACAGACACATTACAGACACATTACATAGATACAGACACATTACATAGATACAGACACATTACAGACACATTACATAGATACAGACACATTACATAGATACAGACACATTATATAGATACATACATATTACATAGATACATACATATTCCATGGTATGGCCACTCAACAGCCCAGGAATATAAAAATGTGTTCCTACCAGATAGACTATTATATTTAAAACAGTGAATATTAGAGTCTCTGGCTATGGGATTACGATGGTGGACATCTATAACAAATGAAAAATAGTTGGATAGGTACCTGGGGGCTGAGTCCGTGATAATTCTGTGAACCAGACCAAGTTGTTTTTGTCACAGATAGCCAGCCTAGCTGCTTAAAATGCTCGAGGGGGAAGTTTATGTGCAATTCTTACAAGCTTGTTTTGGCTGGTATGTAGCTTATTCTTTAGATGTTTGGGGCTGCTGGTTTACCATGATGTGCAGGCATAATCAAAGTGACACTGGACTAGCACACTTGCCAGAGTCTTTAGGGTGTCTATAGCTAGGTTTCGATCCAATTGGCGACAGATTTTCATGCGAATATTCTAAAATCTGCATAAAAACAATATGTGAATTTTCCCATCAGAGTTGTGTTTCCATCAAACGGACTTGTTGCCGCTAAACGTATGTGCGTAAATACGTAGCGTACATGAAAATAACTTTTGCAGTTAAATTCCCACACAAGTTAAATGCGTTTCCATCACATTTTCAACTCTAGGCATACTGATGGTTTTGTCACTAAAGATGTTGCGTAGGTATAGCAAATGTGCACATTCTGGTATTGTCACATGCACTCTAGCCAACAGCTCGCAGATGAGATTATTATGGACAAAAGTACGATATTATTTTTATTTGTCAAGCGGCAGCCAAGCATCGATTGTCATGTCATCAGAATAAGCCCCTCAATATTTATTGAAAGGAGCATCAAACTCATCACCGTGTACTTTCACCACCCTGTGAAGTTCATCATAACATTATAACTTACATCTAGCCTAATAAACATGTTTTCCCATGATGCCTTGACATTTTTTATCTGACATATACTTTACTCGCATAAAAAGTTTGGATGAAAACCTGCTTACAGTTTTTTTTGATTGCTTAAGCACGATTTTCAAAACAGGGCCCGTGTTTTCAAAACACTACACACAATTAGCACAACCACACACCCAATTAGCAAAACACTACAGATCCTTTGCAAAATTAAACACTCTTGTAAAAACTATACACTTCTTTTTAAAAACCACACTTTGTTACCATATGAAACACACACGTTTCACATTACTATACTCTGTTTGCACGAGTTACACTCTGCTGTGATAAACCTAAAACACTTTTAGCACTTCTACTTCCCTATGATTAGAGTAGGCTACTCTCAACAAAGTACAAATATAATGTAAATTCACCAAACACTACACAAGACCAATGTTGCAGACTGAAGAAACTCATTTATTTCTCAACACGCCCAAAATGTTGACATGGAGATTCATAATACTGTAACCAAACGTCACTTTACGTATTGTAAGTTAAAAAAAAAAAAAAAAAAATAACTAGACATTGTCTCTTCGCCTAGCTGGATCTGGCCAGAGAATTTCATCAACATCGCAGGCAATGTTGTCATTAGCAAGACACCTTGGAAAGAAACGTCTTGAATGACGAATCCATCCTTGCATTGCTGCTACCTCCATCTGGTCACAGGCCTCCTCCATGGCTTGGATGAGGGGGTACCTCAGCCTGGAGACGGAGATCATATACCTTCCACCGCCATGCCGAGAAAAACTCTTCTATAGGGTTGAGGAATGGAGAGTATGGTGGAAGATATAGGACGATGAAATGTGGATGTTGCTGAAACCAGTTCTGAACCAGAGCAGAGCGGTGGAAAGACACATTGTCCCAGACAACAATGTATTGCATATGATCGATTTGATTTGCTGCTGTTATGTTGTGCAATTGGTCCAAGAATGTAAGTATGAGTGCTGTGTTGTAAGGGCCCATATGGGCATGGCGATGGAGGACCCCATTCTGTGTAATGGCTGCACATAGTGTTATATTACCCCCACGTTGCCCTGGGACATTGACTATAGCCCTGTGGCCAATGATGTTTCTTCCCCTCCTTCGTGTTCTCGTCAGGTTGAACCCAGCCTCATCTACGTAAATGAACTCATGTTGGATCTCCTCTCCATCCATTCGTAAAACTCTCTGAAAAACAGTGTCAGGCAAAATTGTGTAGTTCAGTGTAGATCTAGTATACATATTACAGTACAGTAAAAGATTATGAGACAGTATGCAAGATCACACTGCTAAAGTGAATACATACCTCTGCATAATCATGCCGCAGTCGTTTCACCCTTTCGGAATTGCGCTCGAAAGGCACTCGATAAATTTGCTTCATTTGAATATGTTTTTTTTTAGGATGCGTGCCAGTGTTGATGTTGAGACCTGATGGATATCGTTGAAAATGGCGTGGTTATTGACAATGTTAGCTTGGAGCTGCTTGAGTGTTATAGCATTGTTGGCCAAAACCATGTTTACTATCTCCCTCTCTTGCTGTTCTGTGAACATAGGAGGCCTTCCCCCTTGTCGTCCCTGACCCTCAATCCTATGTAGAAAAAAAAACAGTATACAATAGTACAGTAATTTCACAGGAAAAGGTAACAGAAGTGCTGATAGTGCATAGAATATAGTACTGTAAGCAGTTACTGAAACCGTGCAGATGTTTTTGATATGATGATATTTTTACAATACCTATTTTCCAGTCGAAATGTTCTCATCACACTTGCCACTGTATATCGGCTTAGATTTGGCTGTACTCGCAGTCCAGCCTCCCTCAGCGTCAGGCCGTGGTTGACAATGTGGTCAACCAGTGTTGCGCGGATCTCATTTGTCAGATTCGGTCCTCTTTGAGCACCTTCTTGTCTTCCTCTTCCTCTTCCTCTTCCTCCCCTTCCTCCTCCTCCTCGTTCTCCTCCTCGTCCTCCTCGTTCTCCTCGTTCTCCTCGTCCTCCTCGTTCTCCTCGTTCTCCTCGTTCTCCTCGTCCTCCTCCTCGTTCTCCTCGTCCTCCTCCTCATTCTCCTCGTCCTCCTCGTCCTCCTCGTTCTCCTCGTTCTCCTCGTCCTCCTCCTCGTTCTCCTCGTCCTCCTCGTTCTCCTCGTTCTCCTCGTCCTCCTCGTTCTCCTCGTCCTCCTCCTCGTTCTCCTCGTCGTCCCTCCTCCTCCTCCTCCTCCTCGTCTTACTCTTTCTCTGACTCTTTCCATTGTGCTTGAAGACCGATGAACTCACCTGCTGCTTTTTATAGTGCTTATACACCTGATTGGTGTGTCTACAATTAAGCAAACGAGTGTTTGCACACCTGATGACTGTGTTGAACCAATTGGTTGGACGGTGTGGTAATTTGACAGTCAGTGCTTTGGTATTGCAAGGACGTGACTTCATGATAGATTTTTGTGTGTAATGTATGTTAAGTGTGTTTAGTGTTTTGCAAATCACTGTGTGTAGAGTTTTGCAACAAGTGTAAGGTTGACAATGTGCTTATAGTTGTGCAAATATGGGCTGATGTTTTGCTTCTTGAGTGTAAGGTTTTGCTAATAGTGTACTACTTTTAATTTTAGTGTGTAAGCAATCCAAAAAAACTGTAATATCAAACCATGCTGGAATATTTTGGACGAATGTGCGCATGCCTACATGAGACTTTTGAAGTAGCCTAATCAGATTAAAACATTGTGACTGGTTGTGTTTATTCCACATATAAAAGGTAAAATGGCAAATATTTAAGCTATATTGAAACGTTAGGTTCAAGGTGAACGAGGAATAACCACTCAGATTGAAGAGGAGGCTGAGCATGAGTTAAGCTTTCCTGAATAACTGGTCCTGCTGTGAGCATATGTGGCTACATTATTATAGGACGATTTGGGAGAATGATGATCTGCAACAGACAGCACATCTCAGTATCAGAAGTAAAAATATACCAGACTGGCCTGCTACTGTGCCTTTCTAGACCTTATAAACTGTCCAGAGTAGACCCACAACTGATCCAAATGGAATGAAACATTTAAATTTACATCACAGGGCTTTTACGACAGCCTAGAGTAGAATTGATGCACCTAGCTTCTCCGCTGTCTATCAGGTATTCCTATTTGTTCTTGTGGATTCATATGGGAAATTGATGCAGCTTTGAATGCTTTTATGTGTGGTATGATTGCCTATTGCAGACCTGGACCAACGATCCACCTACCACTATTGTCACTATGAATGGTGGATAATAGTGGTATTTCTCTGGAGTTTGTGACAGATGAAGGGAGAGAGAATTGGAGGGAGTATTTTCTCTCTTTTCCTCCCTAAGCCTCCTCTATGATGGAGAGAGAGAGCGACACTGCCCATCCCCCAGTGGATTATTCCTCTGACACTCATAAACCCACACACACACACTCCTAAACCCACACACTCCTAAACCCACACACACCCACATCTAAACCCACACACACCCACATCTAAACCCACCCACATCTAAACCCCCACACACTCCTAAACCCACACACACTCCTAAACCCACACACACCTACATCTAAACCCACACACACCCACATCTAAACCCACACACACCCACATCTAAACCCACATCTAAACCCACACACACTCCTAAACCCACACACTCCTAAACCCACACACACCCACATCTAAACCCACACACACTCCTAAACCCACACACACCCACATCTAAACCCACACACATTCCTAAACCCACACACACTCCTAAACCCACACACACCCACATCTAAACCCACACCCACATTCCTAAACCCACACACACCAACAATTAAACCCACACACACTCCTAAACCCACACACACCCACATCTAAACCCACACACATTCCTAACCCCACACACACTCCTAAACCCACACACACCCACATTCCTAAACCCACACATTCCTAAACCCACACACATACTGTATATACAGTGCCCTGAGTAATTATTGGGACAGTGACACATTTTTTGTTGTTATGGCTCTGTACTCCAGCACTTTGGATGTTACAATGACTATTAGGTTAAAGTGTAGGCTGCCAGCTTTAATATGAGGGTATTTTCATTCATATCGGGTGAACCGTTTAGAAATTACAACACTTTTTGTACATAGTCCCCTAAAGTGGGGACCAAAAGTATTGGGACAATTTCACTTATATGTGTATTAAAGTGTCAGTTTTTTTGGTATTGCTTACACGCTAAATGATTAAAGTAGTACAGTATTAGCAAACTCTTACACCCAAACATCAGCCCAATTTGCACAACTATACTGTCAACCTTACACTTCTTGCAAAACTCTAACACACGATTTGCAAAATGCACTAAACACACTAACATACATTACACACAAAAATCTATCATGAAGCACGTCCTTGCAATACCAAAGCACTGACTGTCAAATTACCACACCGTCCAACCAATTGGTTCAACATCAGGTGTGCAAACACTTGTTTGCTTAATTGTAATTGGACACACCAACAGGTGTAAAGCACTATAAAAAGCAGCAGGTGAGTTCATCGGTCTTCAAGCACAATGGAAAGAGTCAGAGAAAGAGTAAGACGAGGAGGAGGAGGAGGAGGAGGACGACGAGGAGAACGAGGAGGAGGACGAGGAGGAGGACGAGGAGAACGAGGAGAACGAGGAGGACGAGGAGGACGAGGAGGACGAGGAGGACGAGGAGAATGAGGAGGACGAGGAGGACGAGGAGAACGAGGAGGACGAGGAGGAGAACGAGGAGGAGGAAGGGGAGGAAGAGGAAGAGGAAGAGGAAGAGGAAGACAAGAAGGTGCTCAAAGAGGACCGAATCTGACAAATGAGATCCGCGCAACACTGGTTGACCACATTGTCAACCACGGCCTGACGCTGAGAGAGGCTGGACTGCGAGTACAGCCAAATCTAAGCCGATATACAGTGGCAAGTGTGATGAGAACATTTCGACTGGAAAATAGGTATTGTAAAAATATCATCATATCAAAAACATCTGCACGGTTTCAGTAACTGCTTACAGTACTATATTCTATGCACTATCAGCACTTCTGTTACATTTTCCTGTGAAATTACTGTACTATTGTATACTGTTTTTTTTCTACATAGGATTGAGAGGGTCAGGGACGACAAGGGGAAGGCCTCCTATGTTCACAGAACAGCAAAGAGAGGGAGATAGTAAACATGGTTTTGGCCAACAATGCTATAACACTCAAGCAGCTCCAAGCTAACATTGTCAATAACCACGCCATTTTCAACGATATCCATCAGGTCTCAACATCAACACTGGCACGCATCCTAAAAAAAAACATATTCAAATGAAGCAAATTTATCGAGTGCCTTTCGAGCACAATTCGAAAGGGTGAAAACGACTGCGGCATGATTATGCAGAGGTATGTATTCACTTTAGCAGTGTGATCTCTGCATACTGTCTCATAATCTTACTGTACTGTAATATGTATACTTAGATCTACACTGAACTGCACAATTTTGCCTGACACTGTTTTTCAGAGAGTTTTACGAATGGATGGAGAAGGGAGATCCAGCATGAGTTCATTTACGTAGATGAGGCTGGGTTTCAACCTGACGAGAACACGAAGGAGGGGAAGAAACATCATTGGCCACAGGGCTATAGTCAATGTCCCAGGGCAACGTGGGGGTAATATAACACTCTGTGCAGCCATTACACAGAATGGGGTCCTCCACCGCCATGCCCATATGGGCCCCTTACAACACAGCACTCATACTTACATTCTTGGACCAATTGCACAACATAACAGCAGCAAATCAAATCGATCATATGCAACACATTGTTGTCTGGGACAATGTGTCTTTCCACCGCTCTGCTCTGGTTCAGAACTGGTTTCAGCAACATCCACATTTCACCGTCCTATATCTTCCACCATACTCTCCATTCCTCAACCCTATAGAATAGTTTTTTCTCGCATGGCGGTGGAAGGTATATGATCTCCGTCTCCAGGCTGAGGTACCCCTCATCCAAGCCATGGAGGAGGCCTGTGACCAGATGGAGGTAGCAGCAATGCAAGGATGGATTCGTCATTCAAGACGTTTCTTTCCAAGGTGTCTTGCTAATGACAACATTGCCTGCGATGTTGATGAAATTCTCTGGCCAGATCCAGCTAGGCGAAGAGACAATGTCTAGTTATTTTTTATTTATTTTTTTGAACTTACAATACGTAAAGTGACGTTTGGTTACAGTATTATGAATCTCCATGTCAACATTTTGGGCGTGTTGAGAAATAAATGAGTTTCTTCAGTCTGCAACATTGGTCTTGTGTAGTGTTTGGTGAATTTACATTATATTTGTACTTTGTTGAGAGTAGCCTACTCTAATCATAGGGAAGTAGAAGTGCTAAAAGTGTTTTAGGTTTATCACAGCAGAGTGTAACTCGTGCAAACAGAGTATAGTAATGTGAAACGTGTGTGTTTCATATGGTAACAAAGTGTGGTTTTTAAAAAGAAGTGTATAGTTTTACAAGAGTGTTTAATTTTGCAAAGGATCTGTAGTGTTTTGCTAATTGGGTGTGTGGTTGGCTATTGTGTGTAGTGTTTTGAAAACACGGGCCCTGTTTTGAAAAATCGTGCTTAAGCAATCAAAAAAAAACTGTAAAGTAGTCAAATGTTTGTATTTGGTCCCATATTCCTAACTGCGAATGATTACATTACAGGTTTTTCCAACTGCTTACACACGTTTTCAAAACTATGTCTCCTTTTTTCAAAACTCTACACACAATTCCCAAAACTGCACACACAAAATGCAAAATGCCTCACATCTCCTTCAAAATGTAACACTGCATTCAAAATGCCATAAACACATGTCAGAATGAAGCATTTGCATCAAATGGCAAACACTTCTTTCATAATAGTACATTTTTGGATATACCATGTAAACACTGTTGTTCTAAATCTAAAGCTCTTTGGTCTTTCATAGGTTTATATCTACATTTCAATGCAATGTTCTACAGTGAAAGTAATCTGCTGAGAGGGGTAACAAGTACACTGTAAACACCAATGGAATGTAGAAACATAAAATATTTATTAGGCTAACATTACTGTTGTATACAGTAGCATACAACAAAACCATAAACATAGTAAACCAAAAGTATATTCTTTAGAATACAGTAAAGAGCGGTGGGGGAGGGGTATGCTACGCTCATCTCGTCTCCGGGCTGGTTCTGGCCACAATACTTGTCCACATCACAAGATAACTTTTTCTTGCCAAACATCGAGGGAAGTATCTCCTAGCATGGCGTATCCAACCTGATAGAGGAAACCTCTCTATGTCCCCCACATGCGTCCTCCATTGCCTGGAGAAGCGGCATGCGGGCATAGGGTTGGCGATCATACACTTTCATGCGCTATGGGATTTAGAAAAGGGTGAATATGGGGGTAGGTACAAAACTGCAAATTGTGGACGGGGTGGCTAAACCAGTTTTGGACCAGAACAGCCCGGTGAAAACTAACATTGTCCCATATAACCAATAATATATATAATCTAGCAGGCTCTGATCTGGATCAGGCACAAGCATTGTGTAAATTGCATCCAGAAAAGTGAGCATATGGCCGGTGTTGTGGATGGAGGACCCGCTTTTGAGTGATGGCAGCACACGTAGTTATATTACCCCACGCTGTCCAGGGACATTGGTAATTGCCCTCTGTCCTATTACATTTCTTCCGCGGCACCTGGTTTTGGTGAGGTTGAAGCCAACCTCATCTACATAAATAAATTCATGGCGAATTACATGAGCATCCATCTCCAATACTCTCTGTAACAGACAAAAGGATATACAGATTAGTAATGGTATGTCTGAAGTACTGGAAGTAGTGTTGCATACATACCTCTACAAAGTCATGTCGCAGATTCTTGACTCTGTCAGAGTTTCTCTCAAATGGCACCTTGTAAAGTTGTTTCATCGTCACTTGGTGCCGTTGGAGGATGCGTTGTATGGTCGACAGGCTTACAGTTTTTTTGGATTGCTTACACACTAAAATTAAAAGTAGTACACTATTAGCAAAACCTTACACTCAAGAAGCAAAACATCAGCCCATATTTGCACAACTATAAGCACATTGTCAACCTTACACTTGTTGCAAAACTCTACACACAGTGATTTGCAAAACACTAAACACACTTAACATACATTACACACAAAATCTATCATGAAGTCACGTCCTTGCAATACCAAAGCACTGACTGTCAAATTACCACACCGTCCAACCAATTGGTTCAACACAGTCATCAGGTGTGCAAACACTGTTTGTTAATTGTAGACACACCAATCAGGTGTATAAGCACTATAAAAAAGCAGCAGGTGAGTTCATCGGTCTTCAAGCACAATGGAAAGAGTCGAGAGAAAGAGTAAGACGAGGAGGAGGAGGAGGACGACGAGGAGAACGAGGAGGAGGACGAGGAGAACGAGGAGAACGAGGAGGACGAGGAGAACGAGGAGGACGAGAGGAGGAGACGAGGATGAGGAGGAGGAGGAGGAAGGGGAGGAAGAGGAAGAGGAAGAGGAAGACAAGAAGGTGCTCAAAGAGGACCGAATCTGACAAATGAGATCCGCGCAACACTGGTTGACCACATTGTCAACCACGGCCTGACGCTGAGGGGAGGCTGGACTGCGAGTACAGCCAAATCTAAGCCGATATACAGTGGCAAGTGTGATGAGAACATTTCGACTGGAAAATAGGTATTGTAAAAAATATCATCATATCAAAAACATCTGCACGGTTTCAGTAACTGCTTACAGTACTATATTCTATGCACTATCAGCACTTCTGTTACCCTTTTCCTGTGAAATTACTGTACTATTGTATACTGTTTTTTTTTTCTACATAGGATTGAGGGTCAGGGACGACAAGGGGGAAGGCCTCCTATGTTCACAGAACAGCAAGAGAGGGGAGATAGTAAACATGGTTTTGGCCAACAATGCTATAACACTCAAGCAGCTCCAAGCTAACATTGTCAATAACCACGCCATTCTCAACGGATATCCATCAGGTCTCAACATCAACACTGGCACGCATCCTAAAAAAAATAACATATTCAAATGAAGCAAATTTAACGAGTGCCTTTCGAGCGCAATTCCGAAAGGGTGAAACGACTCCGGCATGATTATGCAGAGGTATGTATTCACTTTAGCAGTGTGATCTTGCATACTGTCTCATAATCTTTTACTGTACTGTAAAATGTATACTAGATCTACACTGAACTACACAATTTTGCCTGACACTGTTTTTCAGAGAGTTTTACGAATAGATGGAGAGGAGATCCAGCATGAGTTCATTTACGTAGATGAGGCTGGGTTCAACCTGATGAGAACACGAAGGAGGGGAAGAAACATCATTGGCCACAGGGCTATAGTCAATGTCCCAGGGCAACGTGGGGGTAATATAACACTCTGTGCAGCCATTACACAGAATGGGGTCCTCCACCGCCATGCCCATATGGGCCCTTACAACACAGCACTCATACTTACATTCTTGGACCAATTGCACAACATAACAGCAGCAAATCAAATCGATCATATGCAATACATTGTTGTCTGGGACAATGTGTCTTTCCACCGCTCTGCTCTGGTTCAGAACTGGTTTCAGCAACATCCACATTTCACCGTCCTATATCTTCCACCATACTCTCCATTCCTCAACCCTATAGAAGAGTTTTTCTCGGCATGGCGGTGGAAGGTATATGATCTCCGTCTCCAGGCTGAGGTACCCCTCATCCAAGCCATGGAGGAGGCCTGTGACCAGATGGAGGTAGCAGCAATGCAAGGATGGATTCGTCATTCAAGACGTTTCTTTCCAATGTGTCTTGCTAATGACAACATGCTGCCTCGATGTTGATGAAATTCTCTGGCCAGATCCAGCTAGCGAAGAGACAATGTCTAGTTATTTTTTTTATTTTTTTAAAAAAACTTACAATACGTAAAGTGACGTTTGGTTACAGTATTATGAATCTCCATGTCAACATTTTGGGCGTGTTGAGAAATAAATGAGTTTCTTCAGTCTGCAACATTGGTCTTGTGTAGTGTTTGGTGAATTTACATTATATTTGTACTTTGTTGAGAGTAGCCTACTCTAATCATAGGGAAGTAGAAGTGCTAAAAGTGTTTTAGGTTTATCACAGCAGAGTGTAACTCGTGCAAACAGAGTATAGTAATGTGAAACGTGTGTGTTTCATATGGTAACAAAGTGTGGTTTTTAAAAAGAAGTGTATAGTTTTTACAAGAGTGTTTAATTTTGCAAAGGATCTGTAGTGTTTTGCTAATTGGGTGTGTGGTTGTGCTAATTGTGTGTAGTGTTTTGAAAACACGGGCCCTGTTTTGAAAATCGTGCTTAAGCAATCAAAAAAACTGTAAAGTAGTCAAATGTTTAGTATTTGGTCCCATATTCCTAACGCGCAATGATTACATTACAGTTTTTTCCAACTGCTTACACACGTTTTCAAAACTATGTCTCCTTTTTTCAAAACTCTACACACAATTCCCAAAACTGCACACACAAAATGCAAAATGCCTCACATCTCCTTCAAAATGTAACACTGCATTCAAAATGCCGTAAACACATGTCAGAATGAAGCATTTGCATCAAATGGCAAACACTTCTTTCATAATAGTACATTTTTGGATATACCATGTAAACACTGTTGTTCTAAATCTAAAGCTCTTTGGTCTTTCATAGGTTTATATCTACATTTCAATGCAATGTTCTACAGTGAAAGTAATCTGCTGAGAGGGGTAACAAGTACACTGTAAACACCAATGGAATGTAGAAACATAAAATATTTATTAGGCCAAACATTACTGTTGTATACAGTAGCATACAACAAAACCATAAACATATGTAAACCAAAAGTATATTCTTTAGAATACAGTAAAGAGCGGGGGGGGGGTAAGCTACGCTTCATCTCGTCTCCGGGCTGGTTCTGGCCACAATACTTCGTCCACATCACAAGATAACTTTTCTCTTGCCAAACATCGAGGGAAGTATCTCCTAGCATGGCGTATCCAACCTTGGACAGAGGCAACCTCTATGTCCCCACATGCGTCCTCCATTGCCTGGAGAAGCGGCATGCGGGCATAGGGTTGGCGATCATACACTTTCATGCGCTATGGGATTTAGAAAAGGTGAATATGGGGGTAGGTACAAAACTACAAATTGTGGACGGGTGGCAAACCAGTTTTGGACCAGAACAGCCCGGTGAAAACTAACATTGTCCCATATAACCAATAATATATATAATCTAGCAGGCTCCTGATCTGGATCAGGCACAAGCATTGTGTAAATTGCATCCAGAAAAGTGAGCATATGGCCGGTGTTGTGATGGAGGACCCCGTTTTGAGTGATGGCAGCACACGTAGTTATATTACCCCCACGCTGTCCAGGGACATTGGTAATTGCCCTCTGTCCTATTACATTTCTTCCGCGGCACCTGGTTTTGGTGAGGTTGAAGCCAACCTCATCTACATAAATAAATTCATGGCGAATTACATGGGCATCCATCTCCAATACTCTCTGTAACAGACAAAAGGATATACAGATTAGTAAATATGGTATGTCTGAAGTACTGGAAGTAGTGTTGCATACATACCTCTACAAAGTCATGTCGCAGATTCTTGACTCTGTCAGAGTTTCTCTCAAATGGCACCTTGTAAAGTTGTTTCATCGTCACTTGGTGCCGTTGGAGGATGCGTTAGTATGGTCGACAGGCTTACAGTTTTTTTTGGATTGCTTACACACTAAAATTAAAAGTAGTACACTATTAGCAAAACCTTACACTCAAGAAGCAAAACATCAGCCCATATTTGCACAACTATAAGCACATTGTCAACCTTACACTTGTTGCAAAACTCTACACACAGTGATTTGCAAAACACTAAACACACTTAACATACATTACACACAAAAATCTATCATGAAGTCACGTCCTTGCAATACCAAAGCACTGACTGTCAAATTACCACACCGTCCAACCAATTGGTTCAACACAGTCATCAGGTGTGCAAACACTCGTTTGCTTAATTGTAGACACACCAATCAGGTGTATAAGCACTATAAAAAAGCAGCAGGTGAGTTCATCGGTCTTCAAGCACAATGGAAAGAGTCAGAGAAAGAGTAAGACGAGGAGGAGGAGGAGGACGACGAGGAGAACGAGGAGGAGGGACGAGGAGAACGAGGAGAACGAGGAGGACGAGGGGAGAACGAGGAGGGAGCGAGGAGGAGAACGAGGATGAGGAGGAGGGAGGAGGAGGGGAGGAAGAGGAAGAGGAAGAGGAAGACAAGAAGGTGCTCAAAGAGGACCGAATCTGACAAATGAGATCCGCGCAACACTGGTTGACCACATTGTCAAACCACGGCCTGACAGCTGAGGGGAGGCTGGACTGCGAGTACAGCCAAATCTAAGCCGATATACAGTGGCAAGTGTGATGAGAACATTTCGACTGGAAAATAGGTATTGTAAAAATATCATCATATCAAAACATCTGCACGGTTTCAGTAACTGCTTACAGTACTATATTCTATGCACTATCAGCACTTCTGTTACCTTTTCCTGTGAAATTACTGTACTATTGTATACTGTTTTTTTTTCTACATAGGATTGAGGGTCAGGGACGACAAGGGGAAGGCCTCCCATGTTCACAGAACAGCAAGAGAGGGAGATAGTAAACATGGTTTTGGCCAACAATGCTATAACACTCAAGCAGCTCCAAGCTAACATTGTCAATAACCACGCCATTCTCAACGATATCCATCAGGTCTCAACATCAACACTGGCACGCATCCTAAAAAATAACATATTCAAATGAAGCAAATTTAACGAGTGCCTTTCGAGCGCAATTCGAAAGGGTGAAACGACTGCGGCATGATTATGCAGAGGTATGTATTCACTTTAGCAGTGTGATCTTGCATACTGTCTCATAATCTTTTACTGTACTGTAAAATGTATACTAGATCTACACTGAACTACACAATTTTGCCTGACACTGTTTTTCAGAGAGTTTTACGAATAGATGGAGAGGAGATCCAGCATGAGTTCATTTACGTAGATGAGGCTGGGTTCAACCTGATGAGAACACGAAGGAGGGGAAGAAACATCATTGGCCACAGGGCTATAGTCAATGTCCCAGGGCAACGTGGGGGTAATATAACACTCTGTGCAGCCATTACACAGAATGGGGTCCTCCACCGCCATGCCCATATGGGCCCTTACAACACAGCACTCATACTTACATTCTTGGACCAATTGCACAACATAACAGCAGCAAATCAAATCGATCATATGCAATACATTGTTGTCTGGGACAATGTGTCTTTCCACCGCTCTGCTCTGGTTCAGAACTGGTTTCAGCAACATCCACATTTCACCGTCCTATATCTTCCACCATACTCTCCATTCCTCAACCCTATAGAAGAGTTTTTCTCGGCATGGCGGTGGAAGGTATATGATCTCCGTCTCCAGGCTGAGGTACCCCTCATCCAAGCCATGGAGGAGGCCTGTGACCAGATGGAGGTAGCAGCAATGCAAGGATGGATTCGTCATTCAAGACGTTTCTTTCCAATGTGCTTGCTAATGACAACATTGCCTGCGATGTTGATGAAATTCTCTGGCCAGATCCAGCTAGGCGAAGAGACAATGTCTAGTTATTTTTTTATTTTTTTTAAAAAACTTACAATACGTAAAGTGACGTTTGGTTACAGTATTATGAATCTCCATGTCAACATTTTGGGCGTGTTGAGAAATAAATGAGTTTCTTCAGTCTGCAACATTGGTCTTGTGTAGTGTTTGGTGAATTTACATTATATTTGTACTTTGTTGAGAGTAGCCTACTCTAATCATAGGGAAGTAGAAGTGCTAAAAGTGTTTTAGGTTTATCACAGCAGAGTGTAACTCGTGCAAACAGAGTATAGTAATGTGAAACGTGTGTGTTTCATATGGTAACAAAGTGTGGTTTTTAAAAAGAAGTGTATAGTTTTTACAAGAGTGTTTAATTTTGCAAAGGATCTGTAGTGTTTTGCTAATTGGGTGTGTGGTTGTGCTAATTGTGTGTAGTGTTTTGAAAACACGGGCCCTGTTTTGAAAATCGTGCTTAAGCAATCAAAAAAAACTGTAAATATGGTGTCATTATTCAAGATATGCTCTCTTATCTCTCGAATTCTAATTGCATTGTTGGCCAAAACCATATTTATAATTGCAGTCTCTTGTACATCTGTAAACAAGCGTCCTCGTCCTCCATGATGTCTTTGCCTTTCCACTCTGTACAGAATTCAAACACAGTATGTGTTCAGCATAGGAACTGTAAACAATGTACAAAAAAATGTAGTACAGCATGATAACCAACCTCATTCATTCAATGCAGTAAATGGATGGCTTAGAGTTACAAATGTTTATGCAATACTATGCAGTCAGACGTATTTTACAGTACATTACTGTAATACTAAAATAGTCATTAGATAGTTGCATACCTGTTCTCATTTCTGAAGGTTCGAATTATGGACGCCACTGTAAATCGACTCAAGTTGGGCTGGACTCTCAGTCCAGCCTCTCTCATGGTCAAACCGTGGTTGATCACATGATCAACAAGTGTTGCCCTAATCTCATCAGAGATGGCTCTCCTTCCTTCTCTTCTTTGCCCTCGTCCTTGTCGTCCTCTTCTTCCTCTTCCTCTTCCTCCTACTCCTCCTCCTCCTCTTCCAACTCTACGTCTTTGAATTTGTCCTCGTTGTTGTCCTTTGCCTCTCCCTCCTACTCCTCTTGCTCTCTGTCCATTGTTGGCATCCATTGTTCAAAACAGGTAATCTGACCTTTGACCTATTTATAGGCCTATACTACAGTAAAGCAGTGAATGGTTAGTGATCAGTTAAGCAATTAGTGTTTGCACATGTGAGGAGTGTGTGTGTGACCTGGTGAATAAGTGTAGCATTTTGATTGGTTGTGTTTGGAAAAGGAAAGCAAGTCACTTCCTGTTAGATTTTTGTGTTTTAGGTAGAGAATTGTGTGTAGTGTTTTTAAAAAAGTGTTTTATGCAATTGACAACTGAGTCAAAGGCTGAGAAATAGCTTATGGTTTTGGAGATTTGGTGTGTAGTTTTGCACTTTGAGTGAGAGGTTTCAAAAATCGTGTGACATGAAAAGATTTTGTGTGTAAGCAGTTGGAAAAAACTGTAAGTTTGTGACTATACAAACTTGTTGGATGCATTTGCTGTTTGTCTTGGTTGTGTTTGAGATTATTCTGATAATACATTATTTACCATTAATTTCTATGTCATTTTGGAGTCACTTTTATTGTAAATAAGAATAGAATATGTTTCTAAACATTTCTACATTAATGTGGATGCTACCATGATTATGGATAGTCCTGAATGAATTGTGAATGACGATGAGACAGAAAGTTACAGACGCACAAATATCAAGACATACACCCAAGACATGGTAACACCCAAGACATGCTAACACCCAAGACATGCTAACCTCTCACCAATACAATAACATGGAAGGTTAGCATTTTGGGGGGGTATGATATTTGTGTGTCTAACTTTCTCACTCATCATCATTCACGATTCATTCAGGACTATCTGTAATCATGGTAGCTGTCACGTCTACTCCTGCTCCCTCCGGTGCTCGATGTCACCGGTCTACTAACCACCGGTCCTGGCTTCATCATTACGCACACCTGTTCCCCATCATTACGCACACCTGTTCCCCATCATTACGCACACCTGTTCCCCATCATTACGCACACCTGTTCGTCATTTACTCCGTGATTACTCCCCCTTTATTTAGCCCTCAGTTGACATCAGTCATTAGGTAGTATTGTTTTCTCTCACGTTCTGTACGCTTCTCATGTTTGTGCATCTGTATCGTTTCATTATTAAACTCACCTTCTGCGCCTGCTTCCTGACTCCCGGCGTATTATGTTACAGAATACTGCCTCGGAAAAATGGAAGCATCAGAGGATAACACCATCCTCCTGACGGTCGAGGAACAGGGTCATCTACTCCATCAACACCACGACCAGCTGGCTCTACTGGGCACGGCCATAGAGGAGGTACTCCGCGTTCTCCACCGACCTCGACACCACCAGCGAGGTTCTCCATTCCCCTATCAGAGGGCCTCCTACCACGGGTTGTCACAGTGAGCCAGCCCCCCAGCCTACCCAGCCGTCCGCCCAGGTCAGCGATGCCCGACCATCCCTTCCGGAGAAATATGACGGCACTCCATCGAAATGCCGTGGCTTCCTACTCCAGCGCTCCCTCTATTTCGCCTATCAGACGAGAGCCCCCACCACCGAGAGGTCCAAGGTTGCCACGGTCATTTCCGTGCTGACCGGATGGGCGTTGCCGTGGGCTACGGCCGTCTGGGAAGAGGAGAGGAGGAGTGGGGTTCCTATGAGAGGTTCATGGCTCTGTTCAGGGCGGTCTTCGACCATCCTCCAGAGGGCAGAGAGGGAGGTGAGCAACTTTTCCAGCTCCGGCAGGGTGCCCTCACCTTTCGGACTGTGGCAGCTTCCAGATTCCGGATGGAATGAGCCGGCGCTCTGCTCCCTATTCCGCAGTGGCATGCGCGAGGTGGTCCAGACAGAGTTGGCATGTCAGGATGACAATATTTCCTGGGACGCTCTCATCTCGATGGCCATCCGATGTCCACCTCCTCACTCGCCTCCCTCCTTTTGCTGTCCTGAGGCAGAGCCTGAACCCATGGAGGTATGGGCCACACAGCTCTCAGCAGCACCAGCTTCAGTGTCCGGTTTGCCTTTTTTTCCTCATCAATACCCCATAATGACAGAGCAAAAACAGGTTTTTAGAAAATGTTTACATAGTCCAACTGTGGTAAATTTAAATTGATTGGACATGATTTGGAAAGGCGCACACCTGTCTATATAAGGTCCCACAGTTGACAGTGCATGTCAAAGCAAAAACCAAGCCATGAGATCGAAGGAATTGTCCGTAGAGCTCCGAGACAGGATTGTGTCGAGGCACAGTATTGAAGGTCCCCAAGAACACAGTGGCCTCCATCATTCTTAAATGGAAGAAGCCCGGCCAAACTGAGCAATTGGGGGAAAAGGCACATGACAGCCCGCTTGTAGTTTTCCAAAAGGTCCAGGGGCACTGGTTAAGATTGATGGCATAATGAATTTCAACAAGTATCAGGCAATTCTGGCTGACAATCTGGTTGCCTCTGCCAGAAGGCTGGGACTTGGCCGGAGGTGGACTTTCCAACAAGAAAATGACCCCAAACATACCTCAAGCTCCACACAGAAATGGCTCTGTGACAACAAAATCAATGTTCTGCCATGGTCATCTCAGTCGCCAGACCTCAATCTAATCGAAAATCTGTGGGCTGAGTTGAAGATCTTGAAAGGATCTGCATAGAGGAATGGTCCAAAATCCCTCCAAATGTGTTCCTTAACCTTGTCAAACATTACAGGAAAAGACTCCATGCTGTTATCCTTGCCAGAGGTGGTTGCACTAAGTACTAAATGAGGAGTGCCAATAATGATGAAACCTTGATTTTGGTGACATTTATTTTGTATTAAATAATTGTATGATTTTGGTTGGTTCCATTAAAATATTAATAAAGTACAGTATTTCTCACATGTTGGTATTTTGAGTTTATCTGTATAATTATGTTGTTTATATTTTTTAAAGTATTGTTTGTGCATTGCCAGTCAGGGGTGCCAGTGATTCTAGAGCCCACTGTATATACAGTGGGGAGAACAAGTATTTGATACACTGTCGATTTTGCAGGTTTTCCTACTTACAAAGCATGTAGAGGTCTGTAATTTTTATCATAGGTACACTTCAACTGTGAGACAGAATCTTTAAAAAATCCAGAAAATCACATTGTATGATTTTTAAGTAATTAATTTGCATTTTATTGCATGACGTAAGTATTTGATACATCAGAAAAGCATAACTTAATATTTGGTACAGAAACCTTTGTTTGCAATGACAGAGATCATACGTTTCCTTTAGGTCTTGACCAGGTTTGCACACACTGCAGCAGCGATTTTGGCCCACTCCTCCATACAGACCTTCTCCAGATCCTTCAGGTTTCAGGGCTGTCACTGGGCAATACGGACTTTCAGCTCCCTCCAAATATTTTCTATTGGGTTCAGGTCTGGAGACTAGCTAGGCCACTCCAGGACCTTGAGATGCTTCTTACGGAGCCACTCCTTAGTTGCCCTGGCTGTGTGTTTCGGGTCGTTGTCATGCTGGAAGACCCAGCCACGACCCATCTTCAATGCTCTTACTGAGGGAAGGAGGTTGTTGGCCAAGATCTTGCGATACATGGCCCCATCCATCCTCCCCTCAATATGGTGCAGTCATCCTGTCCCCTTTGCAGAAAAGCATCCCCAAATAATGATGTTTCCACCTCCATGCTTCACGGTTGGGATGGTGTTCTTGGGGTTGTACTCATCCTTCTTCTTCCTCCAAACACGGCGAGTGGAGTTTAGACCAAAAGCTCTATTTTTGTCTCATCAGACCACATGACCTTCTCCCATTCCTCCTCTGGATCATCCAGATGGTCATTGGCAAACTTCAGACGGGCCTGGACATGCGCTGGCTTGAGCAGGGGGACCTTGCGTGCGCTGCAGGATTTTAATCCATGACTGCGTAGTGTGTTACTAATAGTTTTCTTTGAGACTGTGGTCCCAGCTCTCTTCAGGTCATTGACCAGGTCCTGCCGTGTAGTTCTGGGCTGATCCCTCACCTTCCTCATGATCATTGATGCCCCACGAGGTGAGATCTTGCATGGAGCCCCAGACCGAGGGTGATTGACCGTCATCTTGAACTTCTTCCATTTTCTAATAATTGCGCCAACAGTTGTTGCCTTCTCACCAAGCTGCTTGCCTATTGTCCTGTAGCCCATCCCAGCCTTGTGCAGGTCTACAATTTTATCCCTGATGTCCTTACACAGCTCTCTGGTCTTGGCCATTGTGGAGAGGTTGGAGTCTGTTTGATTGAGTGTGTGGACAGGTGTCTTTTATACAGGTAACGAGTACAAACAGCTGCAGTAAATACAGGTAATGAGTGGAGAACAGGAGGGCTTCTTAAAGAAAAACTAACAGGTCTGTGAGAGCCGGAATTCTTACTGGTTGGTAGGTGAAATACTTATGTCATGCAATAAAATGCAAATTCATTACTTAAAAATCATACAATTTAATTTTCTGGATTTTTGTTTTAGATTTCGTCTCTCACAGTTGAAGTGTACCTATGATAAAAATTACAGACCTCTACATGCTTTGTAAGTAGGAAAACCTGCTAAATCAGCAGTGTATCAAATACTTGTTCTCCCCACTGTATACATATATATATACACACGAAATGACCAAAAGTATGTGGACACCTGCTCGTCGAACATCTCATTCCAAAATTATCGTTTCCCACGGGGGGGCCAGTATGAAAAATATAAAAAATTATATATAATAATGTATGCACTCACTAATTGTAAGTCGCTCTGGATAAGAGCGTCTGCTAAATGACTTAACTGTAAATGTAAAATCATAGGCATTAATATGGAGTTGGTCCCCCCTTTGATGCTATAACAGCCTCCACTCTTCTGGGAAGGCTTTCCACTAGATGTTTTTTATTTATTTAAATGTATAGTCATTTAGCAGACGCTCTTATCCAGAGCGACTTACAGTTAGTGAATACATATTTTTTTATACTGGCCCCCCATGGGAATCGAACCCACAACCCTGGCATTGCAAACGCCATGCTCTATCAACTGAGCTAAATCCCTGCCGGCCATTCCCTCCCCTACCCTGGACGAATTGTGCGCCGCCCATGAGTCTCCCGGTCGCGGCTGGCTGCGACAGAGCCTCGATTCGAACTAGGATCTCTAGTGGCACAGTTAGCACTGCGATGCAGTGCCTTAGACCACTGCGCCACTCAGATGTTGGAACATTTCTGCTTCTATTCCGCCACAAGCATTAGTGAGGTCGGGCACTGATGCCTGGCTCGCAGTCGGTGTTCGATGGGGTTGAGGTCAGGGCTCTGTGCAGGCCGGTCAAGTTCTTTCACACAATCTCGACAAACCATTTCTGAATGGACCTCGCTTTGTGCACAGGGGCATTGTCATGCTGAAACAGGCAAGGGCCTTCCCCAAACTTTTGCCACAACGTTGGATGCACAGAATCGTCTAGAATGTAATTGTATGCTGTAGCATTAAGATGTCCCTTCACTGGAACTAAGGTGCCTGAAAGAACCATGAAAAACAGCCCCAGACAATTATTTATCCTCCACCAAACTTTACAGTTGGCACTATGCATTCGGGCAGGTAGCTTTCTCCTGGCATCCGCCAAACCGAGATTTGTCCGTCGAACTGCCAGATGGTGAAGCATGATTCATCACTCCAGAGAATGCGTTTCCTCTGCTCCAGATCCAATGGCGGCGAGCTTTACACCACTCCAGCCGACGCCCGGCATTGCGCATGGTGATCTTAGGCTTGTGTGCGGCTGCTCGGCCATGGAAACCCATTTCATGAAGCTCCCGACAAACAGTTCTTGTGCTGACGTTGCTCCAGAGGTGGTTTGGAACTCGGTAGTGAGTGTTGCAACCGAGGACAGATGATTTTTACGCGCTTCAGCGGTCCCGTTCTGTGAGCTTGTGTGGCCTACCACTTTATGACAGTTCCACGTTGAAAGTCACTGAGCTTTTCAGTAAGGCCATTCTACTGCCAATCTTTGTCTATGGAGATTGCATGACTGTGTGCTCAATTTTATACACCTGTCAGCAGCGGGTGTGGCTGAAATAGACGAATCCACACATTTGAAGGGGTGTCCACATAGTTTTGTATATGCTGTAGAGTGTATTATACAGAAGATAGCATTTATTATGGCAAGAACAGCTCAAATAATCAAAGAGAAACGACAGTCCATCATTACTTTAAGACATGAAGGTCAGTCAATTCGGAAAATTTCAAGAATTTTTTAAGTTTCTTCAAGTCCAGTCGCAAAAACCATGAAGCGCTATGATGAAACTGGCTCTCTATATATATTAGAGTATATTAGAGTACAGTATATTACAGTATATTAGAGTACAGTATATTACAGTACAGTATATTACAGTATAGTATATTACAGTATATTACAGTATATTACAGAACAGTATATTACAGTATATTACAGTACAATATATTACAGCATATTACAGTATGTTACAGTACAGTATATTACAGTACATAATATTAAAGTACAGTATGTTATAGTAATATACAGTACAGTATATTACAGTATATTACAGTACAGCATATTACAGTATATTACAGTACAGTATATTACAGTATATTACAGTACAATATATTATAGTATATTACAGTACAGTATATTACAGTATATTATAGTAAATCACAGTATATTACAGTATATTATAGTACAGTATGTTACAGTATATTACAGTACAATATATTACAGTATATTACAGTACAGTATATTACAGTACAATATATTACAGTGTATTACAGTATACTACATTATATTACAGTATATTACAGTACAGTATATCACAGTACAATATATTACAGTATATTACAGTATAGTACAGTATATTACAGTATATCACAGTATATCACAGTATATTAAAGTATATTACAGTACAGTATATTACAGTATATTAGAGTACAATATATTACAGCATATTACAGTATGTTACAGTACAGTATATTACAGTACATAATATTAAAGTACAGTATGGTATAGTAATATACAGTACAGTATATTACAGTATATTACAGTACAATATATTACAGTATATTACAGTACAATATATTACAGTATATTACAATACAGTATATTACAGTATATTACAGTACAATATATTATAGTATATTACAGTACAGTATATTACAGTATATTACAGTATCACAGTATATTACAGTACAGTATATTACAGTATATTACAGTACAGTATATTACAGTATATTAGAGTACAATATATTAAAGCATATTACAGTATGTTACAGTACAGTATATTACAGTACATAATATTAAAGTACAGTATGTTATAGTAATATACAGTACAGTATATTACAGTATATTACAGTACAATATATTACAGTATATTACAGTACAATATATTACAGTATATTACAGTACAATATATTACAGTATAATATATTACAGTACAGTATATTACAGTACATTACAGTACAATGTATTACATTATATTACAGTACAATATATTACAGTAATATTACAGTACAATATATTACAGTATATTACAGTATATTACGGTATATCACAGTATATTACAGTATATTACAGTACAGTATATTACAGTATATTACAGTACAATATATTACAGTATAATAACAGTATATTACAGTACAGTATATTACAGTACAATATATTACAGTATATTACAGTATAGTATATTACAGTATATTACAGTACACTGTATTACAGTATATTACAGTATATTACTACATTATATTACAGTATGTTACAGTACAATATATTACAGTATATTACAGTATATTACAGTATATTACAGTATATCACAGTATATTACAGTACAGTATATTACAGTATATTACAGTACAATATATTACAGTATGATCACAGTATATTACAGTACAGTATATTACAGTACAATATATTACAGTATATTACAGTACAGTGTATTACAGTATATTACAGTATATTACAGTACAGTATATCACAGTATATTACAGTAGAGTATATCACAGTATATTAAAGTACAGTATATTACAGTACAGTATATTACAGTATATTACAGTATAATCACAGTATATAACAGTACAGTATATTACAGTATATTACAGTACAATATATTACAGTATATTACAGTATATTACAGTACAGTGTTTTACAGTATATTACAGTATATTACAGTACACTATATTACAGTATATTACAGTATAATCACAGTATATGTTACTGTACAGTATATTACAGTATATTACAGTACAAAATATTACTATATTACAATATATTACAGTATATTACAGTATATCACAGTATATTACAGTACAGTATATCACAGATTATATATAGATGTTACAGTATATATATCACAGTATATTACAGTACAGTATATTACAGTATATTACAGTACAATATATTACAGTATATTACAGTATATTACAGTATATTACAGTATAATCACAGTATATTACAGTATAGTACAGTATATTACAGTATATTACAGTATATTACAGTAAAGTATATTACAGTATATTACATTACAATATATTACAGTATATTACAGTATAATATATTACAGTATATTACAGTACAGTATATTACATTATATTACAGTATAATCACAGTATATTACAGTACAGTCCTTTCTATCCAACCTCCATCCCTTTTTCTTTCTGTCTCTATTTCACTCTCTATAGCTCTCTATATTTAGGCCTATCTTTCTCACACATATGCGTATCAACAAACACACACACAAGCTCTCTCTCTCCCTCTCTCTCTGTCTGCTCTAAAGCTGTTACATAAGCTGGGTTACCCTGACGATCAGGCCTGCTGGGAGATACAGGGCAGAGGCGCTGTGTGTGTGTGTGTGTGTTTGTGTGTGTGTACATTTGTGTGTGTCATATGATGTGCAAGTCTTTATAAATAATGTATTTGTCTGTATGAGGGTGAGTGGGTATGTTGTGTATCTCTGTGTGTATAAGAACTTTGTGTGCGTCAGTGTGTGTGTAACCTGTGTGAATGCATGGTCTGTATGGTGGTACTGTAGGAATGCATTCAATGCTGTCAACACCACCTAACACATACTAACACCACCTAACACCACCTAACACCTCCTAACACTTCCTAACACCACCTAACACTTCCTAACACCACCTAACACCACATAACACCACCTAACACTTCCTAACACTTCCTAACACCACCTAACACCTCCTAACACTTCCTAACACCACCTAACACCACATAACACCACCTAACACTTCCTAACACCACCTAACAGCTCCTAACACCGCCTAACACCACCTAACACCTCCTAACACCTGACACCACCTGACATCAACTAACACCACTTAACACTACCTAACACCTCCTAACTGATGTGCTTTTACTCCACATTACTTTCTGCTGATTTTCCTCTGCTGTGTTTTCTCCTTGTCCTCTTTACCCACAATCCTCCTTGTCCTTTCCTTCCAGGTTGTCACTAGTTACCACAGCCACAAATGGCTAAACCCCGCCTAATTCTACAATTTCTCTCCTTAAAATCTGACTTGAAACCTAACCCTAACTTTAACCACACTACTAACCTTGTGCCTAACCCTAACCACACTGCTAACCTTGTGCCTAACCCTAACCTTAACCTTAACCACCCTGCTAACCTTGTGCCTAACCCTAACCTTAACCACACTGCTAACCTTGTGCCTAACCCTAACCTTAAATGAAGACCTAAAAGCACATTTTTGTATTCATGAATTTCTATGATAAAGCCATACTTTGTGGCTGTGGTAACTAGTGACATTCCTCCTTCAAATCAAATCAAATCAAATCAAATTTTATTGGTCACATGCGCCGAATACAACAGGTGCAGACATTACAGTGAAATGCTTACTTACAGCCCTTAACCAACAGTGCATTTATTTTAAACAAAAAAAGTAAGAATAAAACAACAACAAAAAAAGTGTTGAGAAAAAAAGAGCAGAAGTAAAATAAAGTGACAGTAGGGAGGCTATATATACAGTAAAATAAAGTGACAGTAGGGAGGCTATATATACAGGGGGGTACCGTTGCAGAGTCAATGTGCGGGGGCACCGGCTAGTTGAGGTAGTTGAGGTAATATGTACATGTGGGTAGAGTTAAAGTGACTATGCATAAATACTTAACAGAGTAGCAGCAGCGTAAAAAGGATGGGGTGGGGGGCAGTGCAAATAGTCCGGGTAGCCATGATTAGCTGTTCAGGAGTCTTATGGCTTGGGGGTAGAAGCTGTTGAGAAGTCTTTTGGACCTAGACTTGGCACTCCGGTACCGCTTGCCGTGCGGTAGCAGAGAGAACAGTCTATGACTAGGGTGGCTGGAGTCTTTGACAATTTTGAGGGCCTTCCTCTGACACCGCCTGGTATAGAGGTCCTGGATGGCAGGGAGCTTTGCCCCAGTGATGTACTGGGCCGTACGCACTACCCTCTGTAGTGCCTTGCGGTCAGAGGCCAAGCAGTTGCCATACCAGGCGGTGATGCAACCAGTCAGGATGCTCTCGATGGTGCAGCTGTAGAATTTTTTTTTTTTTTTTGGACCCATGCCAAATCTTTTTAGTCTCCTGAGGGGGAATAGGCTTTGTCGTGCCCTCTTCACGACTGTCTTGGTGTGTTTGGACCATGATAGTTCGTTGGTGATGTGGACACCAAGGAACTTGAAGCTCTCAACCTGTTCCACTACAGCCCCGTCGATGAGAATGGGGGCGTGCTCAGTCCTCTTTTTTTTCCTGTAGTCCACAATCATCTCCTTTGTCTTGGTCACGTTGAGGGAGAGGTTGTTGTCCTGGCACCACACGGCCAGATCTCTGACCTCCTCCCTATAGGCTGTCTCATCGTTGTCGGTGATCAGGCCTACCACTGTTGTGTCGTCGGCAAACTTAATGATGGTGTTGGAGTCGTGCCTGGCCATGCAGTCATGGGTGAACAGAGAGTACAGGAGGGGACTGAGCACGCACCCCTGAGGGGGCCCCCGTGTTGAGGATCAGTGTGGCAGATGTGTTGTTACCTACCCTTACCACCTGGGGGGCGGCCCGTCAGGAAGTCCAGGATCCAGTTGCAGAGGGAGGTGTTTAGTCCCAGGATCCTTAGCTTAGTGATGAGCTTAGAGGGCACTATGGTGTTGAATGCTGAGCTGTAGTCAATGAATAGCATTCTCACATAGGTGTTCCTCTTGTCCAGGTGGGAAAGGGCAGTGTGGAGTGCGATAGAGATTGCATCATCTGTGGATCTGTTGGGGCGGTATACAAATTGGAGTGGGTCTAGGGTTTCTGGGATTATGCTGTTGATGTGAGCCATGACCAGTCTTTCAAAGCACTTCATGGCTACAGACGTCAGTGCTATGGGTCGGTAGTCATTTAGGCAGGTTATCTTAGAGTTCTTGGGCACGGGGACTATGGTGGTCTGCTTGAAACATGTTGGTATTACAGACTCAGTCAGGGACATGTTGAAAATGTCAGTGAAGACACTTGCCAGTTGGTCAGCACATGCTCGGAGTACACGTCCCTGGTAATCCGTCTGGCCCTGCGGCCTTGTGAATGTTGACCTGCTTAAAAGTCTTACTCACATCGGCTACGGAGAGCGTGATCACATAGTCGTCCGGAACAGCTGGTGCTCTCATGCATGCTTCAGTGTTGCTTGCCTCGAAGCGAGCATAGAAGTGGTTTAGCTCGTCTGGTAGGCTTGTGTCACTGGGCAGCTCGCGGCTGTGCTTCCCTTTGTAGTCTGTAATAGTTTTCAAGCCCTGCCACATCCGACGAGCGTCAGAGCCAGTGTAGTATGATTCAATCTTAGACCTGTATTGACTCTTTGCCTGTTTGATGGTTCGTCGGAGGTCATAGCGGGATTTCTTATAAGCGTCCGGGTTAGAGTCCCGTTCCTTGAAAGCGGCAGCTCTACCCTTTAGCTCAGTGCGGATGTTTCCTGTAATCCATGGCTTCTGGTTGGGGTATGTACGATACGGTCACTGTGGGGACGACATCATCGATGCACTTATTGATGAAGCCAGTGACTGATGTGGTGTACTCCTCAATGCTGTCTGAAGAATCCCCGGAACATGTTCCAGTCTGTGCTAGCAAAACAGTCCTGTAGCTTAGCATCTGCGTCATCTGACCACTTTTTTATTAACCGAATCACTGGTGCTTCCTGCTTCAGTTTTTGCTTATAAGCAGGAATCAGGAGGATAGAGTTATGGTCAGATTTGCCAAATGGAGGGCGAGGGAGAGCTTTGTATGCGTCTCTGTGTGTGGAGTAAAGGTGGTCTAGAGTTTTTTTCCCTCTGGTTGCACATTTAACATGCTGGTAGAAATTAGGTAGAACGGATTTAAGTTTCCCTGCATTAAAGTCCCCGGCTACTAGGGAGCGCTGCATCTGGATGAGCGTTTTCCTGTTGATTAATGGCCTTGTACAACTCATTCAGTGCAATCTTAATGCCAGCATTGGTTTGTGGTGGTAAATAGACAGCTATGAAAAATATAGATGAAAACTCTCTTGGTAAATAGTGTGGTCTACAGCTTATCATAAGATACTCTACCTCAGGCGAGCAAAACCTCGAGACTTCCTTAGTATTTGATTTTGTGCACCAGCTGTTGTTTACAAATATACAGAGACCGCCACCCCTTGTCTTACCAGAGTCTGCCGTTCTGTCCTGTCGATGTAGCGTATAGCCTGCTAGCTGAATTTTATTATTGTTGTCGTTCAGCCACGACTCCGTGAAACATAAGATATTACAGTTTTTAATGTCCCGTTGGTAGGATAACCGTAATCTTAAATCGTCAATTTTATTCTCAAAAGATTGAACGTTGGCTAATAGGATTGATGGGAGAGGCAGTTTACTCGCTCGCCGTCGGATCCTTACAAGGCACCCCAACCTACGTCCACGATATCTCCGTCTCTTCCTCACGCGAATGACGGGGATCTGGGCCTTGTCGGGTGTCTGTAGGATATCCTTCGCGAACGCCTCGTTGATACTTTGTGGCTGTGGTAACTAGTGACATTCCTCCTTCCAGGGTGTATTTGTCTTGGTTCCCATGGCAACAGAATCTCATATCTAATCCGGGTTGAGAAGCTTTCTCTCCCTACCAGGCAGCTGTGGTATGGCGCTGACACACTTCGATTAATCGCAACATTAAAGGCTGAATGTCATCAGATACATATTCTCTTTGTATGTTGTCCTGTGCACCACCTTCAGGACCACTATTAACACACCTGAGACCAATCGCTCTATCGCTCGCAGTCTCTCTATTCATCCCACTATTTTTTCCCTCTCCACATCTGTTTATCTCTCTACCTTTTGACACACACTCTGAGATTGATCGAATAGAAGAATGGAACTGCACAACACATTATTAAAGCTGCGTTATGTAACTTTCTGGGCGACCAAACCAAATTCACATAGAAATTCCCGTTCTTAAGTTTCATTTTGTGGCTTTTACTATCGTTTTTTTATACCAGCTTCAAACAGCTGAAAAAACAATATTTTTGGTTATGGAAAATATATTTCACAGCTGTTTCGATGGTACAATGATTCCCCACACTATACTTGCTTGTTTAATCACATAAACTGAAATTAGGTGAACTATTAGAATTTTAGCAACCAGGAAATGGCGGCGCGATTTCTGCATAGTGCACCTTTAAAGTTATCTTATCTCGCTCTCTCCCCTTTTCTCTCTCTCTCTTTCTCACTCTACTACAGGTGGGCGATCAACCTTCCCCAAACCTGTGCCCTCCGACCTCCCAGACACCAGTCGCCATGCCGACCAGCCCGTCGACGACCCCTGCCCCACCAGCACTGCCGTCAGCCAACCAGAAACAAACACCACTCTGGACCTGCGAAACAGCCTGCCCCTCGACCCTCCTCCTCCTGCTAATCCCCCACCCCCCCCTCCTCCAGCTCCAGCTCCAGCCTCAGTCCCAGCCCCGGTCAGCCCCGACCTCCCTCCCCCTTCTCCCCCCTCTCTGCCCCTGCCTGACATGAGCCCCCAGCGGCCCACCACCCTCGCCCTGAAGACCCTGCCGCGCCCCATCACCGTCAAGGAGAATGGGGGACCCCCACCAGGCGTCAATGAGGAAGAGGAGGAGAGGAAGGTGATGGAGGAAGATCTAAAAAAGTGTATTGAGGATTTTAGGAAGATTAAAGTTCCTAAAGTCTTCCCTGACAAGAAGAGGCACTGGCAGAGCGACCTACTGAAGAAATACAATGCCTAGGGGCAATGACGTTACCATGGCTACCTAAAAGACCCAACACAATAAGATAGTGTTACTGTGAATATCGGATTACAGTAATAAGCAGTGTATATTAATGCTTGGCTTGAATAGGACTTGCATTAGATTGGCATTGGACTTGAGAAATCAGGCATGCATGAAACTGTACTAGACTACATTAATTACAGTGGTTTTGTTATCACATAAAGGCTATTATCACATAATGCTTTCTGGTTCATTGTTCCATATACTCATATACTCACCTCTACTTGAAGCAGGAACTACAAGGACAATACAATTAAGTGTCAGCAACACATAGAACGACTACATTCAAGGGCTAGTGCTGCTGATGAAGATATCTACTTTACATGTCAATAGAGCTGCAGTTGACGTGTAATACATCAAATTGATATTTTGTTGATAGACTGGACATCTATAGAGGACTACTATGACTGATATTAGACTGGATATCTATATATAATCTACAGAGGACTGCTATGACTGATATTAGACTGGACATCTATATATAATCTACAGAGGACTACTATGACTGATGTTAGACTGGACATCTATATACTGTATCATCTACAGAGGACTGCTATGACTGATATTAGACTGGAAATATATATGCTGTATCATCTACAGAGGACTACTATGACTGATATTAGACTGAACATCTATATATAATCTACAGAGGACTGCTATGACTGATATTAGACTGGACATCTATATACTGTATCATCTACAGAGGACTACTATGACTGATGTTAGACTGGACATCTATATATAATCTACAGAGGACTGCTATGACTGATGTTAGACTCGACATCTATATACTGTATCATCTACAGAGGACTGCTATGACTGATATTAGACTGGAAATCTATATACTGTATCATCTACAGAGGACTGCTATGACTGATGTTAGACTGGACATCTATATATAATCTATAGAGGACTGCTATGACTGATGTTAGACTCGACATCTATATACTGTATCATCTACAGAGGACTGCTATGACTGATATTAGACTGGAAATCTATATACTGTATCATCTACAGAGGACTGCTATGACTGATGTTAGACTGGACATCTATATATAATCTACAGAGTACTACTATGACTGATATTAGACTGGACATCTATACACTGTATCATCTACAGAGGACTGCTATGACTGATATTAGACTGGACATCTATATACTGTATAATCTACAGAGGACTACTATGACTGATATTAGACTGGAAATATATATACTGTATCATCTACAGAGGACTACTATGACTGATATTATACTGGACATCTATATAGAATCTACAGAGGACTACTATGACTGATATTAGACTGAATATCTATATACTGTATCATTTACAGAGGACTACTATGACTGATATTAGACTGGACATCTATATACTGTATCATCTATAGAGGACTGCTATGACTGATGTTAGACTCGACATCTATATACTGTACAATCTACAGAGGACTGCTATGACTGATATTAGACTGGACATCTATATATAATCTACAGAGGACTACTATGACTGATATTAGACTGGACATCTGTATACTGTGTCATCTACAGAGGACTGCTATGACTGATGTTAGACTGGACATCTATATACTGTATCATCTACAGAGGATACTATGACTGATATTAGACTGGGCATCTATATATAATCTACAGAGGACTACTATGACTGATGTTAGACTGGATATCTATATATAATCTACAGAGGACTGCTATGACTGATATTAGACTGGACATCTGTATACTGTGTCATCTACAGAGGACTGCTATGACTGATGTTAGACTGGACATCTATATACTGTATCATCTACAGAGGATACTATGACTGATATTAGACTGGGCATCTATATATAATCTACAGAGGACTACTATGACTGATATTAGACTGGAAATCTATATGTAATCTACAGAGGACTGCTATGACTGATATTAGACTGGACATCTATATACTGTGTCATCTACAGAGGACTGCTATGACTGATGTTAGACTGGACATCTATATACTGTATCATCTACAGAGGACTACTATGACTGATATTAGACTGGACATCTATATACTGTATCATCTACAGAGGACTACTATGACTGATGTTAGACTCGACATCTATATACTGTACCATCTACAGAGGACTGCTATGACTGATATTAGACTGGACATCTGTCTACTGTGTCATCTACAGAGGACTGCTATGACTGATGTTAGACTGGACATCTATATACTGTATCATCTACAGAGGATACTATGACTGATATTAGACTGGGCATCTATATATAATCTACAGAGGACTACTATGACTGATATTAGACTGGACATCTATATATAATCTACAGAGGACTGCTATGACTGATGTTAGACTCGAAATCAATATACTGTACCATCTACAGAGGACTGCTATGACTGATATTAGACTGGACATCTATATATAATCTACAGAGGACTACTATGACTGATATTAGACTGGACATCTGTATACTGTGTCATCTACAGAGTACTACTATGACTGATGTTAGACCGGACATCTATCTACTGTATCATCTACAGAGGATACTATGACTGATATTAGACTGGACATCTATATATAATCTACAGAGGACTACTATGACTGATATTAGACTGGACATCTATATATAATCTACAGAGGACTACTATGACTGATATTAGACTGGACATCTATATATAATCTACAGAGGACTACTATGACTGATATTAGACTGGACATCTATATATAATCTACAGAGAACTGCTATGACTGATATTAGAATGGACATCTATATACTGTATCATCTACAGAGGACTGCTATGACTGATATTAGACTGGACATCTATATACTGTATAATCTACAGAGGACTGCTATGACTGATATTAGACTGGACATCTATATACTGTATCATCTACAGAGGACTACTATGACTGATATTAAACTGGACATCTATATACTGTATAATCTATAGAGGACTACTATGACTGATGTTAGACTGGACATCTATATATAATCTACAGAGGACTGCTATGACTGATGTTAGACTGGACATCTATATAATCTACAAAGGAATGTTATGACTGATATTAGACTGGACATCTATATACTGTATCATCTACAGATGACTACTATGACTGATATTAGACTGGACATCTGTATACTGTGTCATCTACAGAGGACTGCTATGACTGATATTAGACTGGACATCTATACATAATCTACAGAGGACTGCTATTACTGATATTAGACTGGACATCTATATATAATCTACAGAGAACTGCTATGACTGATATTAGACTGGACATCTATATACTGTATCATCTACAGAGGACTACTATGACTGATGTTAGACTGGACATCTATATATAATCTACAGAGGACTGCTATGACTGATATTAGACTGGACATCTACATACTGTATCATCTACAGAGGACTATAAACTAAAATGGGACTGATATTCTTGCCAATGAGAAAAATATCCATATAGAGAATGTTAGTATCCATATAGAGAATATGTCTTTTACCCACACAGAGGAACATTTGGAAACAGAGTTTTCAGTTCTGTGATTCCACTTTCACCCTTGCCGAGATCAATATATTAGTATGTCCTGGAATAGATCTATACGTTGGCCCTGCTCTCTAGTAAGAATCAGGCTAATGGAAAATAATAGTGTTCTTTTAGTTCTGAGGAGCTTCACCTCACTGATGCAAAATAAAATAAAAAGGAAATCCCTGTGATCCCTGGGTCTATTAATGTCAAGTGTTTAATATTAATATTAACACAAGCTTCAAAGCCTAGTCCACGCACACACACACACACACACACACACACACACACACACACACACACCACAAAAAAGCTTTTCCAGTTTGGTTTTGGGTTTATTTTTATGCCACTATCCAAGCCTAAAACAGAATAATACTGAACATGATTGAATTCTAATTGTGGAATTGTGATTATCTCATTGAATAACAACTTCATGACTAACACAATCACATACTTATTATTCCCATCTGTGCTTTGGCATAGACATCATCACTCAACCTGGCCTAATGAATCGCTGCATGGCCTCTGAGTGTTGCTTCTCTCTCTCTCTCTCGCTCTCTCTCTCTCTCTCTCTCTCTCTCTCTCTCTCTCTCTCTCTCTCTCTCTCTCTCTCTCTCTCTCTCTCTCTCTCTCTCATTTATCACATTGTGAAGAGCAGAACGTTAATTACACTAAATAGGTTATTATAAAGGCTGTCCTCCTGAGGAAAGAGTTTTAATTGTCACAGCGGTGCTCTGTGTGTGTGTGTGTGTGTGTTTTAATTGTACGAGTACAGCGGTGCTCTGCCAGGCCAGGTCTCCTCTACCGTGATGACGATTATTTTTAAACGTTCACCCCAGGTGTCACTATGCTCTGTGTGTCCTTTTTGACGAACAGTCATGACGTTCTGTTGTACTGGAACTCTCTTTCTCGCTCTTAGTCTAACCTGGCTTTTCTCTCTTCTACCCCCCCACCTATGGCAGTACAACCTCTCTGTCTTTAACATTCCTCTGTCTGTTGGCCTCAGCTCTCAGACAAACACACAGCCCTGCAGTGTCTTTCACAACTTTCACAATTTCTGGGGAAACTGTGTGATTTAGTTTGAGCAGGCAGAAGAAGTTTCAGCTACCTAGACCTGGGATCAAAAACAATCAAGACAGGCTAAAGCAAAGAGAGATTTCAAATAGTATTTGAACACAGGTCTGACTGATACAGGGTCAGGTATTCTTAATTGTTGTAAAAATTATTGTTATGAAATGGGGTTTAGGTACTGATCCTAGATCAGTTCTTCTTCAGCCGTCTCAGACAGATGACATCTGTAGTCTCCTTTTGACATCAAATCATTCCTTCTTTAGACGGCTCAGACAGATGAAATGTGTAGTCTCTCATTGACCTCAATGTGAAACTAATTGAATAATTGACTATTTGTATTCAGCCACTGTTTCTTATCAGGGATCCTAAATCACGGCCTCTATCAAGGAGCATTAGATATATATTTTTGCTCTGAGTGGAGGGATTAACTCCAGATGAAAGTTTTGTCACGATCCTGAAGGAAACCACTGAGTTTCAAATGGCACCCTATTCCCTATATAGTGCATTACTTTTGACCAGGGCCCATCGAGAGCAGGCCGTTGCTCTCACCAGCTCTCTATAGCCCTGATTCCTGTTGCCTCTGCATCTTGGCAGGCAGTATGAGTTGTCCCTCCAAGACTTGGCTGACTGTTGTCCCTCCATGACCTGGCTGACTGTTTTCCCCACAGTATGAAAATGTATGCACTCACTAACTGTAAGTCGCTCTGGATAAGAGCGTCTGCTAAATGACTAAAATGTAATATGTAAGACCTGGCTGACTGTTGTCCCTCCCAGACCTGGCTGACTGTTGTCCCTACAAGACCTGGCTGACTGTTGTCCCTCCAAGACCTGGCTGACTGTTGTCCCTCCAAGACCTGGCTGACTGTTGTCCCTCCAAGACCTGGCTGACTGTTGTCCCTCCAAGACCTGGCTGACTGTTGTCCCTCCAAGACCTGGCTGACTGTTGTCCCTCCAAGACCTGGCTGACTGTTGTCCCTCTAAGACCTGGCTGACTGTTGTCCCTCCAAGACCTGGCTGACTGTTGTCCCTCCAAGACCTGGCTGACTGTTGCCCCTCCAAGACCTGGCTGACTGTTGTCCCTCCAAGACCTGGCTGACTGTTGTCCCTCCAAGAACTGTCTGACTGTTGTCCCTCCAAGATCTGGCTGACTGTTGTCCCTCCAAGACCTGGCTGACTGTTGTCCCTCCAAGACCTGGCTGACTGTTGTCCCTCCAAGACCTGGCTGACTGTTGTCCCTCCAAGACCTGGCTGACTGTTGTCCCTCCAAGACCTGGCTGACTGTTGTCCCTCCAAGACCTGGCTGACTGTTGTCCCTCCAAGACCTGGCTAACCTACCAACAGACAGCAGAGGATGCTCCATCTCCTACTGTAGGCTGAAGTGGAAAATATGTGTGTGTGTGTGTGTGTGTGAAATCCACTCAACTGGGTTCAATATTGCAACTCATCAGTGTCTTCTGCCTTATCAGCTAATTTTCCTCATAATGGTCACTCTGCCCTGGCGTGTTTTTAGTGAAACACACACGCAGACTGGCTTTTATTAGTCTGTATGCTGGCCCAAGTCCCAGCCCCAAAGCCGTGCTACGTCAGCAGAGTGCATCTGAGTCAATCTGTTCACAAATAGAAAACGAAAGCCTCAGATTCTGGGGATTTCATGACACTGGTGATTTATTCTGTCTCAAGCCTCTCTCATCCGGGTCTTGTGATCTTTCTACCGGAGGGAGGGGGCTTCCTTTTAATTAAGACAATACCTACCCTTTGAGAGAGAGTGTGAATCTATTTTTCAAGTACAGAGGAGAGATGTGGTCCTCTGTAGCTCAATTGGTAGAGCATGGCGCTTGTAACGCCAGGGTAGTGGGTTCGATCCCCGGGCCCACCCATACGTAAAAATGTATGCGCACTTGACTGTAAGTCGCTTTGGATAAAAATGTCTGCTAAATGGCATATTGTTAGGAGGAGGAGAGAGGGATGAGATGGAGGAGTGACAGCTGATTCATGCCCTCCACAGCAGAAGTGTGGGGGTTGATGTTAAAGGAAAACTCCACCCAAAAACTATTTTTTGGTATTTGTTTCATTAGTCCATTGTTGATACAGTCCCAAAAATGATTAGCGTGTCAGCAGTCAAGTTTTCAAGATATGTGTCTTTCAAAATACAAAATGCATAATACAGGGATGATTTCTGTATTTTCAAAGTTTCTCTTGAAAACTTGATTTCTGACAGGTAAAACAATTTGGGACTATGTCAACAATGGACTAATGAAACAAATACCACAAGAGAGTTTTTAGGTGGAATCAAACACCAGGCTTGCCACAAATGGCACCCTATTCCCTATATACAGTATATACAGTATACAGCACTATTTTTGACCAGAGCTCTATGGGCCCTGGTTAAACTAGTGCACTATATAGGGAGTAGGGTGGTATTCGGGACTCACCCCGGATGTATCAGAACAGACTGGATAGTTGGTATGGAGAGTGATGGTACTTACTTACTGTTTGACTGAGTGCCCATAAGCCTTGAGTTGACAGTGGTCCCATGGTTACAATATTGCAGCAGGGTATAAACTTCAATATTTACTACAATACACTGTTGCTTTTCAACTGAGGTCATGGTAACATTTTACCAGGGAGCAAAACACACAAATTAAAAATAATAGAGTCTGTCACCAGCTTGTAGTCCTACCAATGTGCATCCGTTAAGGAGAAAAAAGCAGATAGGTATGTAAATGGGATTTCAGCCACTTGAGTGACAATGGAATTATCAAAAACCAAGGCATTTCAACCATCTAGCTTTCATCTGGATAGTAGCTTGCACGTCACTTTTCATTTGATAATAATGACCCAAGGCCTCGTCCAAGATCCTGTCTCGTCAGAAATCTTTAAACAGGGTTATCCTGCTGACACTGTGAATAGCAGAACATTACCATGAGAAAGCAACTGGAACATTGAGCTAGACCAGTCTGACGTATATTGGCATCTCATTGCTCTAGGAGGGACGTGAGTAATTATTTCCCCTTTAGTACCCCACCCAGGCTGAGTGGCTGTACAATCTGTCCCTAGACAATTATTGAGTCCCAAATGGCACCCAGTTCCCTATATAGTGCACTACACTTGACAAGACCCCATAGGGCTTTGGATAAAGAGGAATTTAACCCTGGCTCTGCCACGGCATATACTACAGCATCATAGTCCGGCATTCATAGCGAAAGCTGATACAGCCCGTTAGGGAGAGGGGGCGTGCCCACACACTTGAATAAGTGTGTTGTTTACTTTGAACGACCAACACACAGTAATCTCACAACTTCTCTAGGCAAGATCATTTTGAAAACGTTTGTTTTTCACTAATGTTTGTCATCATGCCCGTGTAATGTTCTGTGCTAATTACAAACAAGCGCAAAAAATGTGTTACCTTTCACCGTTCTACTTACCAGATATTCACCTGATTCTGCCAGTGGCTTGTGGCTATTAAGAATGATGCGGTGACCAAAGATTATCACAGGGATTTTCAGGCTGAATTGATGGGGAATCAATTTCGACGACAGCTGAGAAGTGATGCGATACCATAGATTTTTTTCCTTCACAACAAAATGGAAGATTCTCAATTAGAGGTAACCTAACGTTAGCTAACTTGCTAGCCTATCTGGACTAGCTGGGTAAATTAGCTAGCTAACGTTACAGTCCTGTATGGAACTCTGAAAGCCATAAGCTAAATCAAATATTACCTATCTTTTGGTATACACATTGCCAATCAATATCGCTTATGCCATGGTAGTCACTGCTAGACTGGTAGCTACCTTCAGCAGAGTAAACATGTTTGTTCATTCTATCTTGACATTAGCTAACGTAAGCTAGCTAATGTTACTCTTATTTGGTATCTCAATTTGGTAGACATCTATTCCACCCTTGTCTGGAAAACACTCCATTACTAAAAATAGAATTGTCAATATAGCTAACTCCCTCTCTGTGTGTTGGTAGCAATGATGAATGTGTATAAATTGTCTATGATTGGTTAATTGGTTCTCAGCCAGTCTCAGCTGGCTAGCTATCTTGCTGCCAATTTAGTTATGCTAGTTAGCTAACAGCACGCTGACAATATTGAAATGTCCGTGTTAGGTATGCTTAGCTAGCCAAAATGTGCTTCAAACCCCTAGCTCTGCACAAGGTGAAGGTAAGTTGGCCAAAATATTTACAACCTGACGGCTAAGAAACACTACATGGACAAAAGTATGTGGACACCAGCTAGTCGAACATATCATTTCAAAATCATGGGCATTAATATGGAGTTGGTCCCCCCTTGCTGCTATAACAGCCTCCACTCTTCTGGGAAGGCTTTCCACCAGATGTTGGAACATTGCTGCGGGGACTTGCTTCCATTCAGCCACAAGAGCATTAGTGAGGTCGGGCACTGATGTTGGGCGATTAGGCCTGGCTCGCAGTCGGCGATCTATTCATCCCAAAGGTGTTCGATGGGGTTGAGTTTAGGGCTCTGTGCAGGCCAGTCAAGCTCTTCCACACCGATCTCGACAAACCATTTCTGAATGGACCTCGCTTTGTGCACAGGGCCATTGTCATGATGAAACAGAAAGGGCCTTCCCCAAACTGTTGCCACAAACTATTGGAAGCACAGAATCGTCTAGAATGTCATTGTATGCTGTAGCGTTAAGATTTCCCTTCACTGGAACTAACGGGCCTAGCGCAAACCATGAAAAACAGCCAGAGACCATTATTCTTTCTCCACCAAACTTTACAGTTGGCACTATGCATTCGGGCAGGTAACGTTCTCCTGGCATCTGCCAAACCCAGATTCATCACTCCAGAGAAAGCATTTCGACTGCTCCAGATCCAATGGAGGCGAGCTTTACACCACTCCAGCCGACGCTTGGCATTGCGCATGGTGAGCTTAGGCTTGTGTGCGGCTGCTCGGTCATTGAAAACCCATTTTATGAAGCTCCTGACAAACAGTTCTTGTGCTGACGTTGCTTCCAGAGGCAGTTTGGAACTCGGTTGTGAGTGTTGCAACCGAGGACAGACGATTTTTACGCGCTTCAGCACTCGGCAGTCCCGTTCTGTGAGCTTGTGTGGCCTACCACTTCGCAGCTGAGCCGTTGTTGCTCCTAGACGTTACTTTTTCACAATAACAGCACTTACAGTTGACCGGGGCACCTCTAGCACGGCATAAATTTGACGTACTGACTTGTTGGAAAGGTGGCATCCTATGACGGTGCCACTTTGAAAGTCACTGAGCTCTTCAGTACGGGCCATTCTACTGCCAATGTTTGTCTATGGAGATTGCATGGCTGTGTGCTCGATTTTATGCACCTGTCAGCAACGGGTGTGACTGAAATAGCCGAATCCACTAATTTGAAGGGGTGTCCACCTACTTTTGGCCATGCAGTGTAGCTCAATTTACAGTAAGCATGGTATAAACATGAATTGGGTAGTGTTTGTGTTCTGGGGTCACAGGTGGTTAGAGGTAGCCTGAGGACTAGAGAACCTTCCAGACCATGTCATCAATTTAGTCTACTCTTCTTCTCTTTTTACCTTTTCTCTAAACTCAGGTTATCTGGAGTCATTCCACAGTGCCTTGCTGAAAAATACCCCAAAGCAGGGGGCATGTTGGGTACACAAGCTTGAGGGAGAGGACACACCTTGCTGTTATGGAGCACAACAAGATTGTGGGCCTGAAACCAGCCAGGAACACTGAAAGGTATGAAATCAAGACTACAACAGCAATGACACAACCACCTCATTATTCTCTCTGTAGATTCTCTAAACACAATACAAAGACATGTCTAGAAAATTCTGCTGCAAAGGACTACTGTTAAAAATAATGATCTGTCAAAGTCAATGGGCTGGGGGAGGTTTACAGACAGCACTTTGAGATCAGGAAGGGGGTTTTGGTTGTGCTTAGACAATAAATGTACTGTTGTGTATGAGACCGATTCAGGTGCCATTTCTCCTCAATCTCCCATACACAACAATTCATACTGTGTAAGAACTGCCTTCATAAGACTTTTAACACCTTCTGCAGCCCCCCAGCCCATTCACTTTGTTGACTGATCTTTCCTCTCAAAAGCATCTCCCAATGTCCCCTCATTGTCCCTTAACAATATGCTAGCCAGTCCCATTCGGTTGACACCTTTACCAACGAAGGCGTGTTGCCCTACGTCCCTTCCACTAAAAGTGTAAAATGGTAACACCACAACCATGTATTTCCAGGAGACGTGCAGTACCAGCAAATCTTCTGCAAGGGGACCAAATAGTTGGTGGTTAAGATGCCCTACTTTCGGCAGAGTCTTATCCAGCTGGCCATTCACCGCAGACAGGACAAGCCCATCGCCATGAGCACAAAGAGTCTCAGCTTTTCCAGCCCACCATGCCGAACACCATTGCCAGTGTACCGATGCCGGATAAAGGACTATGGCTGCGTTTACACAGGCAGCCCAATTCTGATATTTCTTTCACTAATTGGTCTTTTGACCAATCAGATTAGTTCTGAAAAAGATCTGATGTGATTAAGACCAATTAGTGGAAAAAATATCAGGATTGGGCTTCCTGTGTAAACACAGCCAGTGTGGCTCAGCATAAGACCATGTATTTAGAACAGGGCTCTCCAACCCTGTTCCTGGAGAGGTACCCTCCTGTAGGTTTTCGCTCCAACTCCAGACACTCCTGTAGGTTTTCGCTCCAACTCCAGTTGTAACTAACTTGGTTCAGTTTATCAACCAGCTAATTATTAGAATCAGGTGTGCTAGATTAGGGTTGGAGTGAAAACCTACAGGACGGTAGCGCTCCAGGGACAGGGTTGGAGAGCCCTGATTTAGAACCACCATAAAATAAATATGGATATTTTCTATCAAGCTTTGAAATTTGTCTGCCCTTATGGATTCACATAATATATTTATAGAAGCTGTACGGGGCACTGTATGCTAAACATTCATATATCCAAATATTGTTTGTTTATTTGTCAAATTCTAAAATACAGGGGAGTGTACACTATTGAATGCTAACTCAAGAGAACAGGTTATTCAACAAAAGTGTTATATGGTAAAAGTAACATACACAGAAAATTGTATGAACACTGTAGTACATTTACATTTTAGTAATTTAGCAGACGCTCTTATCCAGATCAATTTACAGTTAGTGAGTGCATACATTTTATTTTTTCTTCATAATGGCCCCCTGTGGGAAACGAACCCACAACCCTGGCATGACAAGCGCCATGGTCTACCAATTGAGCTACAGGGGACTATACAGTTCAGTGTGTCTCAGGTGTAGAGACACACAAGTGCAGAGAACTGTAGCTACAGATTGTTACAACAGATAATCTGATTTACCCATTTTTGCCGACATCTTGTCTATTTCAAGTCTTCTCTCATTGATCGAGAAAGGTGGGTGTCCACCCCAAAGTTCTGCATGTCATGATGACAGCGGCATGTCTCGATCAATGAGAGCAGACTTGAAATAGACAAGATGGCAGTGCACACATTGTTGGATTACTTTATGGAGCAAGAAAAGTATTTATTTGAATAAAGGAGCATTTTCTAAATTCAAACTGACGCCCTGCAACTGGACACTGACATTTTATGAGACTCCTGTTTCCCCCGAATCAAAGAGGAAGAAGGTATCACTAAGGTTGGTTGAAAATTCTCTGGGCTACACCAAACATTACCTATCCTGAAACTCCCAGTAATGGTTACCAAAACTCTTTGGTTGAATCACATTATCTGGTGTAACAATCTGTAGCTAAGAGAACTGGTGATCAGCCGATGAGGGGAGAGGTGGTCATGATGAAATTACCATTCAAAAGAAACATACAGTAAGTTCAGGGAATACTTGTAAAGCTGTGGGAGGAGTGTTGTCATGATCAACTGCCATTCAGCCCCTTATGAGTAATCTGCTTTAAATCCAGCATAACGTCTAATCCCTCAAGAGGGATACAGTTCTGCTACAATGACACACACACGTAAAGGAATTATGTTTCTGTATCTAGAATACACTCCAGGAAGAAGCCCAGACACCACAAGGTAATTTCTGTACAAATTACATTTACAATATCTAGCCTAATAGAAATAACCCTCAACCTTTACACAGTGACCAGACCGTGCTAATGAGCCTAGGTAGGCAGACTGTATATACCTACAGCCATGTCTATCAGGCATGCTTAGGCAAATATTTTTTATTGTAAGACCAGCTGACATTTTTGAGATTTACAACAGTAAATTGTTGTATTATTGTTTCTCCTTACTGTTTGCCAAAACTGATCCTAGATCAAGATTCCTGCTCTGTTCTGCTTTATAAATACGGGCCAGGTTGTGCCAGGCCTTTTTCTTGAAGACTTAACCTGACATTAGATTACTCAGAACATGAGGAGAGAGAGCTTCAGTCATTCATGTTTAATCTTCTGCCAAACCCACCGTTTCATAACAAGGACTGAGTGATCATCACAGCAGTAGTCTGTAATGAGGGCTCTTCCTCCTCCTTGGTCTATTTAACCGTCCTGTTCTGAACTAAAACCAGTTTCACTAATCACATTCTCTCTGGTGTTACTTTATGATGTTCCTCATTATTACCAGTACTCATCAAGGGTCTGAAGACTTCCAACTTTGTGTGTGTGTGTGTGCAAGCACATACTTCCTTGCAGATATACTTGCGTGTGTATGTGTGTGTGTGTGTGTGTGTGTGTGTGTGTGTATGCTTGTGAGTGAGTGAGTGAGTGAATGTGTGTGTTTGTGTGTGTGTGTGTGTGTGTGCATGTGTTTACATGCATGTATCTGTGAAATTGGAACAGGCACGCACACAGATGCAAAACACAGAGGATTCTGACTTAATCCACATTTGAAGAGAAACCAGAAACCAGGGCAGCCGGTGCTTTCTGCAAACACGCTCCAGATGAACACCACATGGATGTTCCCTAAACAAAATGTATGTTATTTAGCTGCAACACTGATTTGGCAGAGCAAGCTGAAGCCAGAGGACCTAACTACAAACAACAGGAGACACACTGCTCCTCAGAGAGAGAATCAGTGAACAGGAGGAGGAGAGAGAGGGATGAAGAGAGAGATAGAGAGAGAGCGAGAGTGGGATGGATGGGGAGACAGAGAGCAGAGGAGAGAGGGATGGGGGAGAGAGGGGGAATGGAGGGGGAGAGAGGGAGAGGAAATAAATAAAAATATGTAGAAAGAGAGAGAGGGGATGGGAAGAGAGACAGAGAGCGGAGCAGAGAGAAAGGGAGAGCGAGTGAAAGGGATGGAAGGAGGGAGGGTAGCAGAGAATGTATCTATTTTCTCTGCTTTTCCATTCCCATCATTAAAACCTGCACTCTAATCCTGCAGCTACTTTAATCTCCTAATTCTGCATCCCCCTCCCCTCACACATGTGCTTGCCTTCTCTCTCTCTCCCCCCTCTCTCTTTCTGTCTCTGTCTCTAGCTTTCTCTCTCTCTCTCTCTCTCTGTCTCGCTGTCTCTCTCTCTAGCTCTATTTCTCTCTCATGCCTATTTAATCAGACAGTTACATCATTGTCACTTCAGAATCCCTACTTTACCAGCCTTACTCCCATGGCAACCACACACACATAGGGTCAATGTCACTTGCCTTAAAATGATTTATACAGTATGTGCAGTCACATGACAGAATGATAACTCCACAAAGGTTTTGACACCCTTTTCCTTGATCTCTCATATCATGCACTCTAACAGCAATACAGTACCATATGCGAAGATATACCATACTTGACCAGCAGTATGTGGACACTTGCTTGTCAAACATCTCATTCCAAAATCATTGGCATTAATATGGAGTTGGTCCCCCCCCACCCTTTGCTGCTATAACAGCCACCACTCTTCTGGGAAGGCTTTCCGCTAGATGTTGGAACATTGCTGTGGGGACTTGCTTCCATTCAGCCGCAAGAGCATTAGTGAGGTTGGGCACTGATGTTGGGCGATTACGCCTGGCTCGCAGTCGGCGTTCCAATTCATTCATTCATTAAGCGATCTATTCATCCCAAAGGTGTTCGATGGGGTTGAGGTCAGGCCTCTGTGCAACCCAGTCAAGTTCTTCCACACCGATCTCGACAAACCATTTCTGTATGGACCTCGCTTTGTGCACAGGGGCATTATGATGAAACAGGAAAGGTCCTTCCCCAAACTGTTGCCACAATGTCGGAAGCACAGAATTGTCTAGAATGTCACTGTATGCTGTAGCGTTGAGATTTCCCTTCACCGGATCTGAGGGGCCTATCCCGAACCATGAAAAACAGCCCCAGACCATTATTCTTCCTCTATCAAACTTTACAGTTGGCACTATGCATTCGGGCAGGTAGCGTTTTCCTGGCATCCGCCAAACCCAGATTCGTCCATCGGACTGCCATATGCTGAAGCGTGATTCATTTAATCAGAGAACGTGTTTCCACTGCTCCAGAGTCCAATGGCGGCGAGCTTTACACCACTCCAGCCGACGCTTGGCATTGCACATGACGATCTTAAGCTTGTGTGCCGCTGCTCGGCCATGGAAACCCATTTCATGAAGCTCCCGACTAACAGTTATTGTGCTGACGTTGATTCCAGAGGCAGTTTGGAACTCGGTAGTTAGTGTTGCAACCGAGGACAGACGATTCTTACGCGCTATGCGCTTCAGCACTCGTGGTCCCGTTCTATGAGCTTGTGTGGCCTACCACTTCACAGCTGAGCCGTTGTTGCTCCTAGACGTTTCCACTTCACAGTAACAGCACTTACAGTTGACCGGGGCAGCTCTAGTAGGGCAGAAATTTGACGAACTGACTTGTTGGAAAGGTGGCATCCTATGATGGTGCCACGTTGAAAATCACTGAGCAACTTCAGTAAGGTCATTCTACTGCCAATGTTTGTCTATGGAGATAACATGGCTCTGTGCTCGATTTTATACACCTGTCAGCAACGGGTGTGGCTGAAACAGCCGAATCCACTCATTCGAAGGGGTTCCCACATACTTGTGTATATACAGTGCATTCAGAAAGTATTCAGACCTCTTCTACATTTTGCTTCGTTACAGCCTTATTCTAAAATTAATTTAATTAACATTTTCCCTCATCAGGGAAAAAACACACAATACCCCATAATTACATTTTTTTATTTTTTTTATTTTTTAGGAATGTTGGCTAATTTATTTAAAATAAAAAACAGAAATACCTTACTTAAATAAGTATTCAGACCCTTTGCTATGAGACTCAAAATTGAGCTCAGGTGCATCCTGTTTCCATTGATCATCCTTGAGATCTTTCTATAACTTGATTGGAGTCCACCTGTGGTAAATTCAATTGATTGGACATGATTTAGAAAGGCACACATCTGTCTATATAAGGTCCCAGAGTTGACAGGAATATAAGAGGATATAAGGCTATATATACACTGGAATATAAGAGGATATAAGGCTATAGATACTGGAATATAAGAGGACATGAGGCTATGTATACTGGAATATAAGAGGATATAAGGCTATATATACTGGAATATAAGAGGATATGAGGCTATATATACTGGAATATAAGAGGATATAAGGCTATATATACTGGAATATAAGAGGATATAAGGCTATATATACTGGAATATAAGAGGATATAAGGCTATATATACTGGAATATAAGAGGATATAAGGCTATATATACTGGAATATAAGAGGATATAAGGCTATATATACTGGAATATAAGAGGATATAAGGCTATAGATACTGGAATATAAGAGGATATGAGGCTATATATACTGGAATATAAGAGGATATAAGGCTATAGATACAGGAATATAAGAGGATATGAGGCTATATATACTGGAATATAAGATGATATAAGGCTATAGATACAGGAATATAAGAGGATATGAGGCTATATATACTGGAATATAAGATGATATAAGGCTATAGATACTGGAATATAAGAGGATATAAGGCTATAGATACTGGAATATAAGAGGATATAAGGCTATAGATATTGGAATATAAGAGGATATAAGTCTATAGATACTGGAATATAAGAGGATATAAGGCTATAGATACTGGAATATAAGAGGATATAAGGCTATAGATACTGGAATATAAGAGGATATAATGGTTGGGCTCTGCTATATAGTGTAATATACTACTTACTGCATATCTTCTTTAAGGCCATCACAGTAATGGCAGAAAAGCAGGCAAACAGAGATTTGTTTTACTGAGGAACACATGGAAACATTAGGACTTCAGTGCAGAACGAGGGAGATAAAAAGGGACAAATCAGTGTTATTCTGATAGACAGACACAGCCTTGAGACAATACGGTTGAAGTCGGAAGTTTACATACACCTTAGCCAAATACATTTAAACTCAGTTTTTCACAATTCCTGACATTTAATCCTAGTACAAATTCCCTGTTTTATGTAAGTTAGGATCACCACTTTATTTTAAGAATGTGAAATGTCAGAATAATAGTAGAGAGAATTATTTCTTTCAGCTTTTATTTCTTTCATCACATTCCCAGTGGGTCAGAAGTTTACATACACTCAATTAGTATTTGGTACCATTGCCTTTATATTGTTTAACTTGGGTCAAACGTTTCGGGTAGTCTTCCACAAGCTTCCCACAATAAATTGGCCCATTCCTCCTGACAGAGCTGGTGTAACTGAGTCAGGTTTGTAGGCCTCCTTGCTTGCACACACTTTTTCAGTTCTGCCCACAAATGTTCTATAGGATTGAGGTCAGGGCTTTGTGATGGCCACTCCAATACCTTGACTTTGTTGTCCTTAAGCCATTTTGCCACAACTTTGGAAGAATGCTTGGGGTCATTGTCCATTTGGAAGACCCACTTGCGACCAAGCTTTAACTTCCTGACTGATGTCTTGAGATGTTGCTTCAATATATCCACATAATTTTCCTTCCTTATGATGCCATCTATTTTGTGAAGTGCACCAGTCCCTCCTGCAGAAAAGCACACCCACAGCATGTTGCTGCCACCCCGTGCTTCACAGTTGGGATGGTGTTCTTCGGCTTGCAAGATCCCCATTTTTCCTCCAAACATAACAATGGTCATTATGGGCAAACAGTTCTATTTTTGTTTCAACAGACCAGAGGACATTATTGAAAAAGTACGATCTTTGTCCCCATGTGCAGTTGCAAACCGTAGTCTGGCTTTTTTATAGTGGTTTTGGAGCAGTGGCTTCTTCCTTGCTGAGCGGCCTTTCAGGTTATGTCGATATAGGACTCATTCTACTGTGGATATAGATACTTGTGTACCTGTTTCCTCCAGCATCTTCACAAGGTCCTTTGCTGTTGTTCTGGGATTGATTTGCACTTTTCGCACCAAAGTATGTTCAGCTCTAGGAGACAGAACGCGTCTCCTTCCTGAGCGGTATGACGGCTGCGTGGTCCTATGGTGTTTATACTTGTGTACTATTGTTAGTACAGATTAACTTGGTACCCTCCCAAGGATGAACCAGACTTGTGGAGTTCTACCATTTTCATTCTGAGGTCTTTGCTGATTTCTTTTGATTTTCACATGATGTCAAGCAAAGAGGCACTGAGTTTGAAGGTAGGCCTTGAACTACATCCACAGGTACACCTCCAATTGACTTAAATTATGTCAATTAGCCTATCAGAAGCTTCTAAAGCCATGACATCATTTTCTGGAATTTTCCAAGCTGTTTAAAGGCACAGTCAACTTAGTGTATGTAAACTTCTGACCCACTGGAATTGTGATACAGTGAATTATAAGTGAAATAATCTGTCTGTAAACAATTGTTGGAAAAATTACTTGTGTCATGCACAAAGCAGATGTCCTAACCGACTTGCCAAAACTATAGTTTGTTAACAAGAAATGTGTGGAGTAGTTGAAAAATGAGTTTTAATGACTCCAACCTAAGTGTATGTAAACTTCCGACTTCAACTGTATTGCAGTCACTACAGTACTTTGCTATTACATTTACATTTACGTCATTTAGCAGACGCTCTTATCCAGAGCAACTTACAAATTGGTGCATTCACCTTATAGCCAGTGGGATAACCACTTTACAATGTTTTTTTTTTTTTTTTAATTTGTGGGGGGTAAGGGGGGTAAGGGGGGCAGAATGATTACTTTATCCTATCCCAGGTATTCCTTAAAGAGGTGGGGTTTCAAGTGTCTCCGGAAGGTGGTGAGTGACTCCGCTGTCCTGGCGTCGTGAGGGAGCTTGTTCCACCATTGGGGTGCCAGAGCAGCGAACAGTTTTGACTGGGCTGAGCGGGAACTGTGCTTCCGCAGAGGTAGGGGGGCCAGCAGGCCAGAGGTGGATGAACGCAATGCCCTCGTTTGGGTGTAGGGACTGATCAGAGCCTGAAGGTACGGAGGTGCCGTTCCCCTCACAGCTCAGTAGGCAAGCACCATGGTCTTGTAGCAGATGCGGGCTTCAACTGGAAGCCAGTGGAGTGTGCGGAGGAGCGGGGTGACGTGAGAGAACTTGGGAAGGTTGAACACCAGACGGGCTGCGGCATTCTGGATGAGTTGTAGGGGTTTAATGGCACAGGCAGGGAGCCCAGCCAACAGCGAGTTGCAGTAATCCAGACGGGAGATGACAAGTGCCTGGATTAGGACTATGTGGAGAATGAAACAGAAAAAAGTATTGTAATGTGGGAAATGTTACAGAGGAAAGTACGAGGGGTTGGAACGCAAATTATTTTCCAATCGTTTAGTTCTAAACAGAATCACAATTAGTTTTGTTGTGTTCCACTGTTCAAACCAGCAAAATAAAGTTCTGAACCAGTTTGAACCAAAAAAAAGTAATGGTTGATATTGTTGCTTTATGTTTCTTTTTAAGCTGTAGAATCAACTTTTTTTAAATATTTAGCTCATGAAATTACTTCACCAATCAGTGCGGATAGAGCAGTTTGCTATGGAGCGAGCATTCTAGTTGTTTAAATGTGTGATGGACAGACAAGGCTGTTTGAAGCGCTGGGCATCTTGTTATGACATGCATTATCTGAATTAGGCCTGCAGAATTATACACTACCTACGGAGGAGCGGCTTCAATGGAGGAAGTTTGAATGTCTTTGAACTTAAGAAAGTTGGCTGGACCAGAGCTAGCTAACAAGTTTTTGTGTGCAAAGCGGGACCAGAAAAAAATAAAAATCTTACCTTTTTGTAGTTAATAAATCCAATGTGAAACGTGATAACTATAGTATCCTTAAATAGCATTGAAAAAAATAATCCATTATTCTCTAATTAAAAATCTCTCTCCCTATCTTCTGAATCACACTTGTAACATCAGTAGCCTACTGTAGCCTATGCTTCGGAGGGGAGAGTGGCAGGTAGTCTAGACACGCACACACACTGGCAAAGATGTTCAGCTGGCAGGCAGACACTGGAATACGTTTCTGAGTGACAGAGTGAGGGCTTTGCATAGACACTTTTATTTATTTTTTTGAGGGACTGAAAACAATTCACGGAACGTGAAAGAAAGTTAATAACCGGTTCCCATGAAGTTCTGTTCCGGAACAGTATAGATAACTTCCGTTCACAGTTCTGGTTCTGTTCCTCTAAAATGTTTGTTATTTTCCGGTTTTGTGTTCTGTTCCTGAACCGGTTCCAACCCCTGGAAAGTACTGTGGTGTGGGAAATGTTACAGAGGAAAGTAATGTAGTGTCGAAATGTTACAGAGAAAAGTACTGTTTCTCTCACTTCTTTATCAGTGAGAGAGATGTCTATTTGGTGTTGTGCAGAGGGAATGATAGAGACACCGCAGTACCATTGCTATACAGATGTAGGATCTGAATTTGAGCCAGTTTGTTACAGCAGGAAAATAATACTGCAGCAACAGGAAATGTGAATTATGTGGATTATAATTAATGGACATTTTATGTAGGGGTTGATACATTTTTCATTAGGGCAAACTAAGTCTGACATTTTAAAGTGGAAATTACAAACTTTAGAAGCCTTTTTAAACCTTGGATACACTACAAGTTTGCATTTCCTGCTGTGCAGTAAAATTCTTAGCAACAAAAGAGTGATCAAATTAAGATCCTACATCTGTACAGTCAATGTAAAATGACAGTAAACTGTATTAGGTACATATTGGCTCTTCCTAAAACTCCTACATGGTCCTTGAAGCTGGATTGTAGGAGTTTAAGACAGAGCGGGACAGAAGTTGTTTGTGCAATAGTAATATAACTCTATCTGAATAACTCCACTACTCCTGTCACCTTTCCCACAGTCTTAAACAACACATTTTGAACAGCAAAGTGTCTCTGAAATGTACTTTCCCTTCCCAGACCTCCCTTTGAAACATGTCTCTATGTCTGATTGTACTCTCTGCCATTTGCTGTATGCCAACAACTAGTTCCCTGCTAACACATGTCGCTCTCTGAGCCATCTGCTGTCTGAGGACAGGACTGGGAGAGGAGAGGAGAGGAGAGGAGAGGAGAGGAGAGGAGAGGAGAGGAGAGGAGAGGAGAGGAGAGGAGAGGAGAGGAGAGAGAGGAGAGGAGAGGAGAGGAGAGGAGAGGAGAGGAGAGGAGAGGAGAGCACTTCGAGATATTAGCTGATGTAAGAAGGGCTATATAAAATAAAATTGATTGATTGATTGATTGAGGAGAGGAGAGGGTTTTAGTAGTTTAATGTAACCAGCTGTATTTACTGTATTATGTACAGCGTCCCAAATGGCATTCCCTATACAGTGCACTACTGTTGACCAGTGCATTCAGAAAGTATTCAGACCCCTTGACTTTTTCCACATTTTGTTACGTTACAGCCTTATTCTAAAATGGATTAAATTAAAACAATTCCTCATCAATCTACATACAATACCCCATAATGTCAAAGTGAAAACTGGTTTTTAGACATTTTTGCTAATTTATTAAAAATAAAAAACAGAAATACCTTATTTACATAAGTATTCAGAAACTTTGCTATGATACTCGAAATTGAGCTCAGGTGCATTCAATTGATTGGACATGACTTGGAAAGGCTCACACCTGTCTATATCAGGTTCCACAGTTGACAGTGCATGTCAGAGCAAAAACCAAGCCATGAGGTCGAAGGAATTGTAAGTAGAGCTCCGAGACAGGATTGTGTCGAGGCACAGATCTGGGGAAGGGTACCAAAACATTTCTGCAGCATTGAAGGTCCCCAAGAACACAGTGGCATCCATCATTCTTAAATGGAAGAAGTTTGGAACCACCCAGAGGTGACCAAGAACCCGATGGGAGGTGACCAAGAACCTGATGGTCACTCTGACAGAGCTCTAGAGTTCCTCTGTGGAAATGGGAGAACCTTCCAGAAGGGCAACCATCTCTGCAGCACTCCACAAATCAGGCCTTTATGGAAGAGTGGCCAGACAGAAGCCACTCCTCAGTAAAAGGCACATGACAGCCCGCTTGGAGTTTGCCAAAAGGCACCTAAAGACTCTCAGACCATGAGAAACAAGATTCTCTGGTCTGATGAAACTAAGATTCAACTCTTTGGCCTGAATGCCAAGTGTCACGTCTGGAACCAGGCACCATCCCTACGGTGAAGCATGGTGGTGACAGTATCATGCTGTGGGGGTGTTTTTCAGCGGCAGGGACTGGGAGACTAGTCAGGAACGAGGCAAAGATGAACGGAGCAAAGTACAGAGAGATCCTTGATGAAAACCTGCTCCAGAGAGCTCAGGACCTCAGACTGGGGCAAAGGTTCACCATCCAACAGGACAACGAGCCTAAGCACACAGCCAAGACAACACAGTAGTGGCTTCGGGACAAGTCTCTGAATGTCCTTGAGTGGCCCAGCCAGAGCCCGGACTTGAACCCGATCTAACATCTCTGGAGACCTGTGAAAATAGTTGTGCAGCAACGCTCCCCATCCAACCTGACAGAGCTTGAGAGGATCTGCAGAGAAGAATGGGAGAAACTCCCCAAATACAGGTGTGCCAAGCTTGTAGCGTCATACCCAAGAAGACTCAAGGCTGTAATTGCTGCCAAAGGTGCTTCAACAAAGTAATGAGTAAAGGGTCTGAATACCTATGTAAAGTGACATTTCTGTTATTTATTTTTAATAAATTAGCACACATTTCTAAAAACCTGTTTTTGCTTTGTCATTATGGGTTATTATGTGTAGATTGATGAGGGAAATAAACTATTTAATCAATTTTAGAATAAGGCTGTAACCTAACAAAATGTGGAAAAAGTCAAGGGGTCTGAATACTTTCCGAAGGCACTGTATACCACAGGAAGTTGGTGGCAACTTAGTTGGGGAGGACGGGCTCGTGGTAATGGCTGGAGCGGCATGAGTAGAATAGTATCAAATACATCAAACATGAAGTTTGATGCCATTCCATTCGATTCGTTCCAGCCATTGTTATGAGCCGTCCTCCCCTCAGCAGCCTCCACTGATATATACAGTTCATAATTTTTCCCCTAATGTTATTAGCCTACCTCCTCTTTCTCTCTCTATTGTTGCTTCATTCCTTCCTCCCTTTCAACAGTTAAATGAAATACGTTTAGTTGTCCTTTTCTGCATTGTTCTAATGACAACCATGAATAATATAGGACTAGAATTAGATGCAGAAGGCTTTCCCAAGTCTTAACGAAGTTTGAATGGTTATGGGTCTGAAAAAATAAATGCTATAGCCTGCCACCATCACGCGTTCGATCTTCTTTCAAACTACCCGTGAGTTCAATTGGTTGCTGTACAGTGCCTTGCAAAAGTATTCATCCCCCTTGGCGTTTTTCCTATTTTGTTGCATTACAACCTATAATTTAAATTGATTTTTATTTGGATTTCATGTAATGGACATACACAAAATAGTCCAAATTGGTGAAGTGAAATGAAAAAAAAAATACGGAAAAGTGGTGCGTGCATATGTATTCACCCCCTTTGCTATGAAGCCGGAATCACTGGACCATCGCAACTAGCTAGCTGCAACCGAATGGCTGTTGTTGGCTAATATCCACTTCCCGACTTACCAGTTAGCCTTGAGCTAGCCTCGAACCAGGCCCATCTACCTCTCTGTCAACCGGACGGGACCTCCTAGTGTCAACACAGAGCCCCGCCGATCCATCACGTCTGGTCTGCCGACGTGATCGTCTGATGTGGTTTCAACAGCTTCCCGTTGCGATGACCACGAAGATCCATCTGCTAGCCCCGGCCCGCTAGCACGCGCAATCAACAGCCATGCCTCCTGCTCGCCTGTGCTTTAGCAGCCTACGATCTGCTCCCGGACTTACTAAGTGCTGTTCACTGGACCTTATGATCACTCAGCTCCACAGCTAATGCCTGCTGGACTGTTCCTTTACACGGTACCCCATCCTGTTGATCTGTTTAGCCTCAGCCCAAACCTCAGCCCAAACTGTTTAGACTTTAGCCGTATACTTATTCTATTCCTCCTCTGTTCCTCTGGTGATGTAGAGGTTACCCCAGGCCCTGTAGCCCCCAGTATCACTCCTACCCCCCAGGCGCTATAATTTGTTGACTTCTGTAACCGTAAAAACCTTGGTTTATTGCATATTAACATCAGAAGTCTCCTCCCCAAGTTTGAGTTATTCACTGCGTTAGCACACTCTGCCAACCCTGATGTTCTAGCAGTGTCTGAATCTTGGCTTAGGAAGGCCACCAAAAATTCAGAAATGTACATTCCGAACTACAACATTTTCCGTCTAGATAGAACTGCCAAAGGGGGCGGAGTTGCAATCTACTGTAGAGATAGCCTGCAGAGCTCTATCATACTATCCAGGTCTGTGCCCAAACAGTTTGAGCTTCTACTTCTAAAAATCCACCTTTCCAGAAATAAGTCTCTCACTGTTGCCGCTTGCTACAGACCCCCTTCAGCCCCCAGTTGTGCCCTGGACACCATATGTGAATTGCTTGCCCCCCATCTATCCTCAGAGTTCGTACTGCTTGGTGACCTAAACTGGGATATTTTTAACACCCCGCCTGTCCTACAATCCAAACTAGATGCCCTCAATCTCACACAAATTATCAAGGAACCTACCAGGTACAACCCTAAATCCGTAAACATGGGCACCCTCATAGATATCATCCTGACTAATTTACCCTCTAAATACACCTCCGCTGTCTTCAACCAGGATCTTAGCGATCACTGCCTCGTTGCCTGCGTCCGTAATGGGTCCACGGTCAAACGTCCACCCCTCATCACTGTCAAACGCTCCCTAAAACACTTCAGCGAGCAGGCCTTTCTAATTGACCTGGCCTGGGTATCCTGGATGGATATTGACCTCATTCCGTCAGTAGAGGATGCCTGGATGTTCTTCAAAAGTCCTTTCCTCTCCATCTTAAATAAGCATGCCCCATTCAAAAAATTCAGAACTAAGAACAGATATAGCCCCTGGTTCACCCCAGACTTGACTGCCCTTGACCAGCACAAAAACATCCTGTGGCGTACTGCATTAGCATTTTCAGGGAAGTCAGGAACCAATATAATATAATATAACCAATAATAGTCTCCCGAGTGGCGCAGTGGTATAAGGCACTGCATTGCAGTGCTAGCTGTGCCACTAGAGAGCCTGGTTCGTATCCAGGCTCTGTCATAGCCGGCCGCGACTGGGAGACCCATGGGGCGGCGCACAATTGGCCCAGGGTAGGGGAGGGAATGGCCGGCAGGGATGTAGCTCAGTTGGTAGAGCATGGCGTTTGCAACACCAGGGTTGTGGGTTCGATTCCCACAGTATATGAAAAAATAAAATAATGTATGCACTCACTAACTGTAAGTTGCTCTGGATAAGAGCGTCTGCTAAATGACTCAAATGTAATATACACAATCAGTTAGGAAAGCAAAGGCTAGCTTTTTCAAACAGAAATGTGCATCCTGTAGCACTAACTTTAAAAGTTTTGGAACACTGTAAAGTCCATTGAGAATAAGAGCACCTCCTCCCAGCTACCCACTGCACTGAGGCTAGGAAACACTGTCACCGCCAATAAATATATGATAATCGAGAATTTCAATAAGCATTTTGCTACGGCTGGCCATGCTTTCCACCTGGCTACCCCTACCCCGGCCACCAGCTCTGCACCCTCCGCTGCAATCTTCCACCGTTCCTTCTCCACTATGCAATCTGGTTTCCGAGCTGGTCATGGGTGCACCTCAGCCACGCTCAAGGTCCTAAACGATATTATAACCACGATCGATAATAGACAGTAAAGTGCAGCTGTCTTCATCGACATGGCCAAGGCTTTTGACTCTGTCAATCACCGCATTCTTATTGGCAGACTAAATAGCCTTGGTTTCTCAAATGACTGCCTCGCCTGGTTCACCAACTACTTCTCAGATGTAGTTCAATGTGTCAAATTGGAGGGCCTGTTGTCTGGACCTCTGGCAGTCTCTATGGGGGTGCCACAGGGTTCAATTCTCGGGCCGACTTTATTCTCTGTGTATATCAATGATGTCGCTCTTGCTGCTGGTGACTCTCAGATCCACCTCTATGCAGACAACACCATTTTGTATACATCTGGCCCTTCATTGGACACTGTGTTAACAACCCTCCAAACGAGCTTCAATGCCATACAACACTCCTTCCGTGGCCTACAACTGCTCTTAAACGCTAGTAAAACTAAATGCATGCTCTTCAATCGAACGCTGCTTGCACCCGCCCACCCGACTAGAATCACTACTCTCGACGGGTCTGACTTAGAATATGTGGACAACTACAAATACCTAGGTGTCTGGTTAGACTGTAAACACTCCTTCCAGACTCACATTAAGCATATCCAATCCAAAGTTAAATCTAGAATCGGCTTCCTATTTCGCAACAAATAATAATAATATAATAACATGCCATTTAGCAGACGCTTTTATCCAAAGCAACTTACAGTCATGTGTGCATACATTTTTACGTATGGGTGGTCCCGGGAATCGAACCCACTACCCTGGCGTTACAAGCGCCATGCTCTACCAATTGAGCTACAGAGGACCACAAAGCCTCCTTCACTCATGCTGCCAAACATGCCCTCGTAAAACTGACTATCCTACCGATCCTTGACTTCAGTGATGTAATTTACAAAATAGCCTCCAACACCCTACTCAGCAAATTGGATGTAGTCTATCACAGTGCCATCCGTTTTGTCACCAAAGCCCCATATACTACCCACCACTGTGACCTGTACGCTCTTGTTGGCTGGTCCTCACTACATATTCGTCGCCAAACCCACTGGCTCCGGGCCATCTATAAATCACTGCTAGGCAAATCCCCACCTTATCTTAGCTCATTGGTCACCATAGCAACACCCACCCGTAGATTGCGCTCCAGCAGGTATATCTCACTGGTCATCCCCAAAGCCAACACCTCCTTTGGCCGCCATTCCTTCCAGTTCTCTGCTGCCAATGACTGGAACGAACTGCAAAAATATCTGAAGCTGGAGACTCTTATCTCCCTCACTAACTTTAAGCATCAGTTGTCAGAGCACCTTACCGATCACTGCACCTGTACACAGCCAATCTGAAATTAGCCCACCCAACTACCTCATCCCCATATTGTTATTTATTTTGCTCATTTGCACCCCAGTATCTCTGTTTGCACATCATCTCTTGCACATCTATCATTCCAGTGTTAATACTAATTGTAATTATTTTGCACTATGGCCTATTTATTGCCTTACCTCCATAACTTGCTACATTTGCACACACTGTATATATATTTTCTGTGGTATTTTTGACTTTATGTTTTGTTTTACCCCATATGTAACTCTGTGTTGTTGTTTTTGATCGCACTGCTTTGCTTTATCTTGGCCAGGTCGCAGTTGTAAATGAGAACTTGTTCTCAACTGGCTTACCTGGTTAAATAAAGGTGAAAAAAAAGAATGAAAAAAAAAGAAAAGATAAACTTGAAGGAGCTGGAGCAGTTTTGCCTTGAAGAATGGGCAAAAATCCCAGTGGCTAGATGTGCCAAGCTTATAGAGACATACCCCAAGAGACTTGCAGCTGTAATTGCTGCAAAAGGTGGCTCTACAAAAAGTATTGACTTTGGGGGGGGTTGAATAATTATGCACGCTCAAGTTCACAAGAACAAATATTTTGCATCTTCAAAGTGGTAGGCATGTTGTGTAAATCAAATGATACAAACCCCCCCAAAAAATCCATTTTAATTCCAGGTTGTAAGGCAACAAAATAGGAAAAATGCCAAGGGGGGTGAATACTTTCGCAAGCCACTGTATTTAACATTCAGCAAACAAGAGCTTGTGTCCAACTTCGAATAGTCTATTGGTATAAGAAATGTCCAGCAAGCTTTTCTAGGCTAGCTTTTCCTGCAAGGGACTCCAAGAGCTAAGGAGCGTTATTTAATGAGAGAGGCTAGCGGAGCATGGGTGCGTGCATGTTGCCAAGAGACAGAGGCAATAAGTTAGAAGCTTATTATGCATAACCCCATCATTCATTAGCTAAATTTAAGGCTAATACTGCATTGAATGTATTACCTGAAAGAGGTAGGCTAGGACATCTATATATAGGGCTATATATCAATCTAGAACAGGATGATCTGTTTTGGATCCAATTTCAATGGAATTGATGGAGAGAGAGAAAGACTGCTCACGCATGCTCTAATTTAATGCAACAACATTAGAGTGATAGGCTGTTCTAAAACTCTGCAGCTGCAATTAAATTAAATAACAATCTTTACCATAAAAAAATAAGGTGACCCCCGAAAGCCAGATGGAGATGTGTAAATTCGACTGTATTCGGTCCTGATATTACTGTAGCATAGGCTATGCTGTAGCAAATGTAGGCCTACCTGTCACAATAAAAAAAAACAGTTACCATGATGAGATGATAAGTCTACATGCATTGTGAACTGCACTCCATACTGAGATGGGCTGTCTGTCCCCACCCTGAGCGTTGATGATTGATCATGTAGAGAGCAGAGAGAAGACCGCAGAGAAGACAGATTTAGACCCTAATGTTTCTTCTTGGTAAGATCAAACCCTAATAGGATCAAACCATAATATTTATTCTTTTCGGATCAAACCCTAATGTTTCTTCTTGACAGGATCAAACCCTAATGTTTCTTCTTGCAGGATCAAACCCTAATGTTTCTTCTTGGCAGGATCAAACCCTAATGTTTCTTCTTGGCAGGATCAAACCCTAATGTTTCTTCTTGGCAGGATCAAACCCTAATGTTTCTTCTTGCAGGATCAAAGCGTAATGTTTCTTCTTGACAGGATCAAACCCTAATGTTTCTTCTTGGCAGGATCAAACCCTAATGTTTCTTCTTGGCAGGATCAAACCCTAATGTTTCTTCTTGGCAGGATCAAACCCTAATGTTTCTTCTTGGCAGGATCAAACCCTAATGTTTCTTCTTGCAGGATCAAACCCTACCTGAGATCAAGACTTTGCTGCAGTGTTCATTTTCTTCCTCTTCACACTGAGGTTCCTCTGGCAGCACAAAGCATGAAAGAGCCTGGCTCTGTCCCAAATGGGCACCCTATTCCGTATAACGTGCATTATTGTTAACCAGGGCACTATAGTTAAACAAGTAGTGCACTATATAGGGAATGGGATGCCATTTGGAACGCAATCAAAATCTACAGTATATCTTTGAGCCAAGGACTGTGTTTTCCCACGCAGAACATAACTATAACATCTGTGGAACAGATGATATGGAAATCTAAAATCACAATTGTTTTAGAGATGTACAATTTAAACCCCTCAGTTATATAACATCATCTTTGACGCGGCAGCATTTTCATGGATGCAAATGATTTAATGAGGATTTGTGTGATTTTTGGTGCTCTTTCCGGGTAAATCTTATGCTTTATAGAATTACTGTAAAGAATATATATTCTATAATTAGATGACACACTAAATGAGATGAAAACAGATGCACTAGTTAACTTTCCTGTTTTAGCTTCTCTCTCTCTCTCTTTTTCTCTCGTTCACTCACACACACACACATCGTTTGTCTGTGATCATGTGTCTATCATTTATTCAGTGCTGATTTGTGAATTTGTGCAGCTCAACAAATTCTAGAGTTCAACTTATGCAAGACAAATTCCTGTGAAATGGAAAGAGATCTCTGTTCTTAAATCCTCTCCTTCTAGTCTCTCATGTTCTCTCTCCTAAGAGAGGGATGAGGAAGGAGAAGATGAAGGAGGAGAGGAAGGAGGAATGATGTGGTGCAGAAAGAAGGAAGGACACTGAGTAACGTGTAGTTCACTCCAGTTGTTATAGTCTAGTTCTCTCCAGTTGTTATAGTCTAGTTCTCTCCAGTTGTTATAGTCTCTCTCCAGTTGTTATAGTCTAGTTCTCTCCAGTTGTTATAGTCTCTCTCCAGTTGTTATGGTCTGGTTCTCTCCAGTTGTTATAGTCTGGTTCTCTCCAGTTGTTATAGTCTAGTTCTCTCCAGTTGTTATAGTCTCTCTCCAGTTGTTATAGTCTGGTTCTCTCCAGTTGTTATAGTCTAGTTCTCTCCAGTTGTTATAGTCTAGTTCTCTCCAGTTGTTATAGTCTGGTTCTCTCCAGTTGTTATGGTCTGGTTCTCTCCAGTTGTTATATTTACGTTCTTCAGCAGTCGTCTTATAGCACTTACGGTGCTTCACCTTAGAGCCAGTGGACACTTACAATATGTATTTTTTTAGTTTTTTAGTTTTTATTTGGGTGGGTGGGTGGGTAAGGGGGTAGACTATCCTATCCCAGGTTCCTTAAAGAAGTGGGGTTTCAAGTGTCTCCGGAAGGTTGTTATGAGTCTAGCTGTCCTGGCGTCGTTAGGGAGCTTGTTCCACCATTGGACGCAGTTTTGACTGGCTGGCGTGCTCTCGCAGAGGTAGGGGCTAGCCCGATAGCTGCTCTCGTTTGGGTGTAGACTGTCAAGTCTGGGTACGGCCTCCAGTTGTTATAGTCTAGTTCTCTCCAGTTGTTATAGTCTCTCTCCAGTTGTTATAGTCTAGTTCTCTCCAGTTGTTATAGTCTCTCTCCAGTTGTTATAGTCTCTCTCCAGTTGTTATAGTCTGGTTCTCTCCAGTTGTTATAGTCTGGTTCTCTCCAGTTGTTATAGTCTAGTTCTCTCCAGTTGTTATAGTCTGGTTCTCTCCAGTTGTTATAGTCTGGTTCTCTCCAGTTGTTATAGTCTAGTTCTCTCCAGTTGTTATAGTCTAGTTCTCTCCAGTTGTTATAGTCTCTCTCCAGTTGTTATAGTCTAGTTCTCTCCAGTTGTTATAGTCTGGTTCTCTCCAGTTGTTATAGTCTAGTTCTCTCCAGTTGTTATAGTCTCTCTCCAGTTGTTATAGTCTAGTTCTCTCCAGTTGTTATAGTCTGGTTCTCTCCAGTTGTTATAGTCTGGTTCTCTCCAGTTGTTATAGTCTCTCTCCAGTTGTTATAGTCTGGTTCTCTCCAGTTGTTATAGTCTAGTTCTCTCCAGTTGTTATAGTCTAGTTCTCTCCAGTTGTTATAGTCTAGTTCTCTCCAGTTGTTATAGTCTGGTTCTCTCCAGTTGTTATAGTCTCTCTCCAGTTGTTATAGTCTAGTTCTCTCCAGTTGTTATAGTCTGGTTCTCTCCAGTTGTTATAGTCTGGTTCTCTCCAGTTGTTATAGTCTCTCTCCAGTTGTTATAGTCTGGTTCTCTCCAGTTGTTATAGTCTGGTTCTCTCCAGTTGTTATAGTCTGGTTCTCTCCAGTTGTTATAGTCTAGTTCTCTCCAGTTGTTATAGTCTCTCTCCAGTTGTTATAGTCTAGTTCTCTCCAGTTGTTATAGTCTCTCTCCAGTTGTTATAGTCTGGTTCTCTCCAGTTGTTATAGTCTGGTTCTCTCCAGTTGTTATAGTCTAGTTCTCTCCAGTTGTTATAGTCTAGTTCTCTCCAGTTGTTATAGTCTCTCTCCAGTTGTTATAGTCTAGTTCTCTCCAGTTGTTATAGTCTAGTTCTCTCCAGGTGTTATCGCTCTGTGGTCAAGCTGCTGCAGTTTTATTTACAAAAAGGTGGAGCAAAAAAAACTGCTGCACTGAATAAGCTATGTGAAGAAAATGGGATCTCCTTTGTGAAACTGGGTAAGTTTCATAATATCAGATGGTCTGCATGGAGACATGAAACACTGTTAAAAATATCAAGACTATTGCAAGCCATTAAAATGCAACTGGATATGAGTGATAACAGTGACTTGTAGCATATCTGCACAGAGCGTTTTCAGTGCTTTCTGTCAAACATGCTTGACATTTGCAACATTTTGAAGACCACATCCATTAGGTTTCAGAAGGAAAAGCTGACCATTGGAGAAAGTAAGGATGAACTCATGGTGGCCATTGGACAGTTCACACTTCTGCTTGATGGTGAAAGCCACAGGGCACACACTGTTTCCAATGCTGATGCTGACAGAGACAAGACACACTTACTCAGGGGGTTAATTGAAGAGTTTGAAATCAGATATGACTCCCTCAAGTGATCATTTCTTAGTATTTGATCCTTCAACATGGCCTCAGGATATGCAAGACCTCCACAGTTTTGGAAACACAACAGTTTGCAGCATTCTCAAGAAATATAAGGCCACCTTGTAACTTGACAAAGATACCACTGTGACAGAATGGATGCGCTTAAAGCAGGCAGGAAAACGCCTGGGAGCCTCTTCTGTGTATGACTTGGTCCAAATAGTAAATACAAGTAACCCAGATGCTTACTCCAACATCAACAAGGTGGTTAAGCTGTCTCTTACACTGCCTTTAAGCAGTGCAGCTTGTGAGAGGGGATTCTCACATATCAACATAATAAAAACCAAGTACAGACCTCGTCTGTCACATGCTCGTCTCTCAGCCCTGATGCACATTCACCTGTCAAAGCAGACCACAGAGACATTTGACCCAAAGCCTGCTGTTGACCTGTGGATGGAGACAGCTAATCGGAGGCTCAACCAAGGACAGGGAGGTGCATCTGCAGCATCTTCATCATCTACCATGCAGGAAGCTGAAGCAGAGGACAGTGGGGGCGACACTGAAGAGGACAGTGGTAGCGGCACTGAAGAGGACAGTGGGGGGCGACACTGAAGAGGACAGTGGGGGGCGACACTGAAGAGGACAGTGGGGGGCGACACTGAAGAGGACAGTGGTGGCGGCACTGAAGAGGACAGTGGGGGGCGACACTGAAGAGGACAGTGGGGGGCGACACTGAAGAGGACAGTGGGGGGCGACACTGAAGAGGACAGTGGGGGGCGACACTGAAGAGGACAGTGGTGGCGGCACTGAGGAGGACAGTGGTGGCGGCACTGAAGAGGACAATGGGGGGCGACACTGAAGAGGACAGTGGTGTGAACTGTCCAAAGTGTGAACTGTCCACTGAGGAGGACAGTGGTGGCGGCACTGAGGAGGACAGTGGTGGCGACACTGAAGAGGACAGTGGTGGCGGCACTGAGGAGGACAGTGAGGAAGACTGCACTTATTAAGACCACGCTACATATGGGGTGAGTACCAGACACCATCTGCTGGAACTCACCTGAGTAACTCACTGAAAAAGTTATGTGCACCCCTGGATATAGTCTCTCTCCAGTTGTTATAGTCTGGTTCTCTCCAGTTGTTATAGTCTCTCTCCAGTTGTTATAGTCTGGTTCTCTCCAGTTGTTATAGTCTAGTTCTCTCCAGTTGTTATAGTCTAGTTCTCTCCAGTTGTTATAGTCTCTTTCCAGTTGTTATAGTCTAGTTCTCTCCAGTTGTTATAGTCTGGTTCTCTCCAGTTGTTATAGTCTCTCTCCAGTTGTTATAGTCTCTTTCCAGTTGTTATAGTCTAGTTCTCTCCAGTTGTTATAGTCTCTCTCCAGTTGTTATAGTCTAGTTCTCTCCAGTTGTTATAGTCTGGTTCTCTCCAGTTGTTATAGTCTCTCTCCAGTTGTTATGGTCTAGTTCTCTCCAGTTGTTATAGTCTAGTTCTCTCCAGAACCCTGTAGCAGGAAGCCTCTACATTTAGTTGTTTTCCCGTCATAGCACTCCGGCAGGGCAAGGGGTCCGTCAGATGTTGGTGATAGCACAGGAGGAGGTGGACTGGGTGCACTCACCGCTCCCTGAGGTGGAACCGGAGCGATGGTCAGTTTATGCAGCGTTTGGAGCACTTCCTGCATGGCAGCGTTCAGCTGGGCAATCTGCTGCTGGTGCTGGTCGAGGCACTGGGAAACTCCAGGAGGATTACCTGCTGCATCCATCTTCATGATTGGTGTGTGATTCTGTGACGAGTACTGAGGATACGAAGAGGCAGGACGCAGACATCAACAATGTAAAGGTTTACTTAACACTGAGCAAGAGAACAACAAAGACAACACTGAACAGTCCAGGGCTATATAGGGGTGGTGATGAGATGATGAGGTGCAGGTGCGCTGGAGATGATTAGGGTGCGTTGGGTTTCCATTTCGGTGTTGCCGAGGTGGTGCGCTCAGACTGGTGGCTCAGTAGACCGGCGAATCAGAGCGCCGGAGGGGAGCAACGGGAGGAGACGTGACAGTAGAACAGAACAGAGCAGAACAAAGCTGAACAGAGCAGAGTGGAACAGAGCAGAAAAGAGCAGAGCGGAACAGAGCAGAACATACTCCCGAACTTTATAACATTTGGCCATTTGTTTATCTTTTCCCCCAGCTACCTTATCAGGTTTTGACTGATAATGCTGTGTATAAAATAGTACATTAGCTAAATATCGCAAATAAATAAAATAGATAAACTCACTAGGCATATCCTGTAAATAGTTTTTGTAAATTGAAGGTACATTCTAACAAAAAGTCTCTCCTCCAGCCTCTCCTCCCTCCCTCCATCCCTCCATGCTAGTTTCTCTGTGAGACCTCATTAATGCCGCCCCGAGGTATTAATTAGCAGCGAATTAAAATGGTAGCAGAGAACAATGCACTTCAACAGTGAATACCCACCCATGTGACCCATTGTGTGTAGAGGCATGCATCTGACTGACAGGTCTGAGCTGAGACAACAGAAAAAGAGAAACACGCACACACTCACACACAGTGTTTTACTCCCAGTGTGTTGTCACTCTGTTATAGCACACGGAGCGCTTCTCTTCAAGGTGAACTGGCAGAAAGAAAACTCCTATTCCCTTTATAGTGTATTACATTTGACCGGGGCACATTGTTGACTCTGGTTAATGGCTCCGGTTGCCATTAAGAACACATTCTTCATTCCAGCATCATCATCAAAACAAATATGAAATAGAATATTCCTCTGCAATATTAAATGACAGTTTTTTTTCGATTGCTAACAAGCATTGTTCAATACTGTGGATACATGTGCAAAACTCTAAATACAGTTATCACAACAACACTCTATGTGGCAACCTGTGGATCATTTGTCATTACTTTGACACAAAATGCATTCAATGACATCTTTCAAATTACATAAATTCTTGTCTCACAAAAACATATTTACCAACAAAACTCTATGTATCTACAGACCATTTTGCATATGTTAAGATACCCTTGTCAAAACGGTTAAACTCAAGTTCAAAAGCTACTGAAAATTGAATTAGACTGCAATTTTTTACATTGCTACAGTAAAAGCAAAATAGAAATTCTAAAATAAAAATAAAATAAATATAATAACTCTTAATTATTCACAGCCTTATTTTCATTCTACAATACGTAACTGAAGACCTACCCAGGTGTCACAATAATTTTGTTATCTCAATGGTTGAAGTCAACTAATTCTTAAATCTTTGAATAATTCCCAGAGGTGTAAATCTCTAGTTTAAACAATGAATTAAACAAAGACCCCTTTCTGCAATGGTCAGCCTTTATTCATGAGAGCGCTCTGCCACAAAATGGATTTACAATCTTTTTATACACACACGTCAGAGGAAAAATCCCACCCCGCTTTAGGCTGGCTGTGTTTTTCCACTGTACACATCTTGTAAACTCACACCTGGGTTTAGCTCATGTGGTTATCCTCTGCTCTCCTGACCATCAGGTCACACATACACACACATGTTCTTATCATAGTCTACTCCTTGCTCGGGCAGGCTGCATTTTTTCTCTATTCCCATACATTTACATTTACGTCATTTAGCAGACGCTCTTATCCAGAGCGACTTACAAATTGGTGCATTCACCTTATAGCCAGTGGGATAACCACTTTACAATATGTTATTATTTTTATTTATTTTTATTTTATTTGGGGGGTGGGGTAAGGGGGGGTAGAAGGATTACTTTATCCTATCCCAGGTATTCCTTACAGAGGTGGGGTTTCAAGTGTCTCTGGAAGGTGGTGAGTGGCTCCGCTGTCCTAGCGTCGTGAGGGAGCTTGTTCCACCATTGGGGTGCCAGAGCAGGGAACAGTTTTGACTGGGCTGAGCAGGAACTGTGCTTCCGCAGAGGTAGGAGGGCCAGCAGGCCAGATGTGGATGAACGCAATGCCCTCGTTTGGGTGTAGGGACTGATCAGAGCCTGAAGGTACGGAGGTGCCGTTCCCCTCACAGCTCCGTAGGCAAGCACCATGGTCTTGTAGCAGATGCGAGCTTCAACTGGAAGCCAGTGGAGTGTGCAGAGGAGCGGGGCGACGTGAGAGAACTTGGGAAGGTTGAACACCAGACGGGCTGCGGCATTCTGGATGAGTTGTAGGGGTTTAGTGGCACAGGCAGGGAGCCCAGCCAACAGCGAGTTGCAGTAATCCAGATGGGAGATGACAAGTGCCTGGATTAGGACCTGTGCCGCTTCCTGTGTAAGGCAGGGTCGTACTCTCCGAATGTTGTAGAGCATGAACCTACAGGATCGGGTCACCGCCTTGATGTTAGCGGAGAATGACAGGGTGTTGTCCAGGGTCACGCCAAGGCTCTTCGCACTCTGGGAGGAGGACACAACGGAGTTGTCAACCGTGATGGCGAGATCATGGAACGGGCAGTCCTTCCCCGGGAGGAAGAGCAGCTCCGTCTTGCCGAGGTTCAGCTTGAGGTGGTGATCCGTCATCCACACTGATATGTCTGCCAGACATGCAGAGATGCGATTCACCACCTGGTTATCAGAAGGGGGAAAGGAGAAGATTAGTTGTGTGTCACCTGCATAGCAGTGATAGGAGATGCCATGTGAGGATATGACAGAGCCAAGTGACTTGGTGTATAGCGAGAATAGGAGAGGGCCTAGAACTGAGCCCTGGGGGACACCAGTGGTGAGAGCATGTGGTGCGGAGACAGATTCTCGCCACGCCACTTGGTAGGAGCGACCGGTCAGGTAGGACGCAATCCAAGAGTGAGCCGCGCCGGAGATGCCCAACTCGGAGAGGGTGGAGAGGAGGATCTGATGGTTCACAGTATCAAAGGCAGCAGACAGGTCTAGAAGGACAAGAGCAGAGGAGAGAGAGTTAGCTTTAGCAGTGCGGAGAGCCTCCATGACACAGAGAAGAGCAGCAGTCTCAGTTGAATGACCAGTCTTGAAACCTGACTGGTTTGGATCAAGAAGGTAATTCTGAGAGAGATAGTAAGAGAGTTGGCTAGAGACGGCACGATCAAGAGTTTTGGAGAGAAAAGAAAGAAGGGATACTGGTCTGTAGTTGTTGACATCAGAGGGATCGAGTGTTGGTTTTTTGAGAAGGGGTGCAACTCTCACTCTCTTGAAGACGGAAGGGACATAGCCAGCGGTCAAGGATGAGTTGATGAGCGAGGTGAGGTAAGGGAGAAGGTCACCGGAGATGGTCTGGAGAAGAGAGGAGGGGATAGGGTCAAGCGGGCAGGTTGTTGGGGCGGCCGGCCGTCACAAGTCATAAGATTTCATCTGGAGAGAGAGGGGAGAAAGAAGTCAAAGCATAGGGTAGGGCAGTGTGAGCAGGACCAGCAGTGTCATTTGACTTAACAAACGAGGATCGGATGTCGTCAACCTTCTTTTCAAAATGGTTGACGAAGTCATCCACAGAGAGGGAGGAGGTGGGGGGAGGGGGAGGAGGATTTAGCAGGGAGGAGAAGGTGGCAAAGAGCTTCCTAGGGTTAGAGGCAGATGCTTGGAATTTAGAGTGGTAGAAAGTGGCTTTAGCAGCAGAAACAGATGAAGAAAATGTAGAGAGGAAAAGTGAAAAGACGCCAGGTCCACAGGGAGTCTAGTTTTCCTCCATTTCCGCTCGGCTGCCCAGAGCCCTGTTCTGTGAGCTTGCAATGAGTCGTCAAGCCACGGAGCAGGAGGGGAGGACCGAGCCGGCCGGGAGGATAGGGGACATAGAGAGTCAAAGGATGCAGAAAGGGAGGAGAGGAGGGTTGAGGAGGCAGAATCAGGAGATTGGAGGGAGAAGGATTGAATAGAGGGAAGAGATGATAGGATGGAAGAGGAGAGAGTAGCGGGAGAGAGAGAGCGAAGGTTGCGATGGCGCATTACCATCTGAGTAGGGGCAGAGTGAGTAGTGTTGGAGGAGAGCGAGAGAGAAAAGGATACAAAGTAGTGGTCGGAGACATGGAGGGGAGTTGCAGTGAGATTAGTAGAAGAACAGCATCTAGTAAAGATGAGGTCAAGCGTATTGCCTGCCTTGTGAGTAGGGGGGGACGGTGAGAGGGTGAGGTCATACATAGTTATCGCTGTTCTCACAATATCCTGCAAGCCTTTCACTCCCCTTCCCTGTGTGGGAACCGGTCTCCTGTTATTGGTTTCAATCGTTTTGCACTTCTGCTTGCCTAATTACAAGACACAAATACTCTGTTACTGGGCAAATATGCATCTTATATAAACACATCTGATTAACTCTCTAAGCTCTAGTCTACTAATAGTCATACATTATTAGTTTAACTGAGGGTGTGACATTTTAGTCATATCTTACTCACACATTTCTTTATCAATCCACCCTTTGACTAAATTTCACACACACACTTAAAATACATTCTTATAAAATTAAACACACAACAAGGCATACAACTTGTTTTGCATATAAAATGAATCACACAATAAGAATACAATTTGTCTGCAATATTAAGCTGAACCATTCCCCCACCAAAAAAAAAAAAAAAAAAGAATACAATTTGTCTTGCATGCTATCAAATTTTACTTTCAACCATAACTCTCCTTGTTAGGATTTTCACTATAACTTTAATTGAAAAGATAGTATACTAAACATAAAAAATAGTCTCATTCAATTCAGGTTCATCAGGATTGAAATCGTCTGCATCCTCCATCAGAGCGGGAGGCATTTAGCGTCCATTCCATTGGTCTGAGTCTGGAATGGGTCCATACCTCACCATCTGTTGGGTCACTGCTTTCTCCAGTGACCTGAACACAAGACCTCTCACACACAGGAATATGCAACATCCACATAACACCAGCATGAACATTCCAGCCAAAGCTGCCCAAAAACACAGTCGCTACAATAGTTTTCCATTTTCCAAACATGTTATCAAACCAACCAGTTAGTGAGTTGTCAATGCCAGAATTCTCAGCCAGTTTGTTCACCAGCGTGGTGAGGCCCGTGAAGAGCCTTGGTCACTGACCCATCAGGTGCTGTATTATTGGGGGTGAAAGTACAGCACATAGATCCAAACATAACACAAACCTCGCCCCTCTCAGCCGAAAGCATATCTAAAGCTATCCTATTCTGCCATGCCATTAAGCTAGTTGCCGCTGTCTGCTGAGCCAATCCCTTTATCGCGTCACGAGTGTGGTTAATAAATCTCTGCTGGTTGTAGTAAATGTAATTTATCCAATCCACGTTTTTATTAATTGCTGACCACCAGAAAAGATTTGACTCAAATCCAGCTGCGATCTGATTCCTAGCTTTGAATTTGTCTGGAACCCCTCAAGGTACTACTATCCCATCGATATAGAGTGGGGAGAACAAGTATTTGATACACTGCCGATTTTGCAGGTTTTCCTACTTACAAAGAATGTAGAGGTCTGTAATTTTGTGAGAGACAGAATCTAAAACAAAAATCCAGAAAATCACATTGTGTGATATTTAAGTAATTAATTTGCATTTTATTGCATGACATAAGTATTTGATATATCAGAAAAGCAGAACTTAATATTTGGTACAGAAACCTTTGTTTGCAATTACAGAGATCATATGTTTCCTGTAGGTCTTGACCATGTTTGCACACACTGCAACAGGGATTTTGGCCCACTCCTCCATACAGACCTTCTCCAGATCCTTCAGTTTTCGGGGCTGTCGCTGGGCAATACGGACTTTCAGCTCCCTCCAAAGCTTTTCTATTGGATTCAGGTCTGGAGACTGGCTAGGCCACTCTAGGACCTTGAGATACTTCTTACGGAGCCACTTCTTAGTTGCCCTGGCTGTGTGTTTCGGGTCGTTGTCATGCTGGAAGACCCAGCCACGACCCATCTTCAATGCTCTTACTGAGGGAAGGAGGTTGTTGGCCAAGATCTCGCGATACATGGCCCCATCCATCCTCCCCTCAATACGGTGCAGTCGTCCTGTCCCCTTTGCAGAAAAGCATCCCCAAAGAATGATGTTTCCACCTCCATGCTTCACGGTTGGGATGGTGTTCTTGGGGTTGTACTCATCCTTCTTCTTCCTCCAAACACGGCGAGTGGAGTTTAGACCAAAAAGCTCTATTTTTGTCTCATAAGACCACATGACCTTCTCCCATTCCTCCTCTGGATCATCCAGATGGTCATTGGCAAACTTCAGACTGGCCTGGATATGCGCTGGCTTGAGCAGGGGGACCTTGCGTGCGCTGCAGGATTTTAATCCATGACGGCGTAGTGTGTTACTAATGGTTTTCTTTGAGACTGTGGTCCCAGCTCTCTTCAGGTCATTGACCAGGTCCTGCCGTGTAGTTCTGGGCTGATCCCTCACCTTCCTCAAGATCATTGATGCCCCATGAGGTGAGATCTTGCATGGATCCCCAGACCGAGGGTGATTGACCGTCATCTTGAACTTCTTCCATTTCCTAATAATTGCGCCAACAGTTGTTGCCTTCTCACCAAGCTGCTTGCCTATTGTCCTGTAGCCCATCCCAGCCATGTGCAGGTCTACAATTTTATCCCTGATGTCCTTACACAGCCCCCTGGTCTTGGCCATTGTGGATAGGTTGGAGTCTGTTTGATTGAGTGTGTGGACAGGTGTCTTTTATACAGGTAACGAGTTCAAACAGGTGCAGTTAATACAGGTAATGAGTGGAGAACAGGAGGGCTTCTTAAAGAAAAACTAACAGGTCTGTGAGAGCCGGAATTCTTACTGGTTGTTAGGTGATCAAATACGTATGTCATGCAATAAAATGCAAATTAATTACTTAAAAATCATACAATGTGATTTTCTGGATTTTTGTTTTAGATTCCGTCTCTCACAGTTGAAGTGTACCTATGATAAAAAATTACAGACCTCTACATGCTTTGTAAGTAGGAAAACCTGCAAAATCGGCAGTGTATCAAATAATTGTTCTCCCCACTGTATATCCTCTCATCAAAGGATCCCGGAAGGAGGTCTCGCTTTTTACGTGACAACCCACCAGTCTCTAACATGTTAGATTGTTTAATGAGAGTGAAAGGCATTACCAGCTGAGCTAACGCACAGTTTCCAGTCCAATTCGCATGTAGTCTGGGACACAGTCTGCCACCACCACACAACCACCAGATGTCAGCGCGGGCCTGATTTTGGTAAAATCCTCTGGCTGCAACAAAGAGGATAGATTAGCCATGGTCTCTTTAGTTGTGACATCCTCTGTGTGGGAGCAGGAGCTAAGATGCCCTACTTCGTACCCCATCTTATCCATCCTAGAAAAACAATAATAAGATTCCCCTGAGACTTCAAACGGAGGTAATCTAGGTTGGGTGACTTTGTTACAGGGGGATACAGATAGTGCAAGTTAATAAAAGACTCCTCCACCACATTCCCAGGTGGCTTGAACAATTTAACCATGCAGGATAAACCTGACGGAGAGTTAAAGCCCGTCAAGGGGAACGGAGTAGTGGTTAACCTAGGTTTAGCTGTTCCACAGGCATAACAGTCCTCCTTGGACATAGTTATTGCCGTATACTGTATCCATTCCAACCATAGATTTGGGTCCTTATAACCAGTCTCCACCTCTAATACCTCCTTCAGGTCTATAGTTTGCACTATCTTCACCACGGCCCCAGTCTCACTCCCTCCCTCAGAAATGTTTACTCCATAGGGTGCCCCAGTTGAAGAGGATATTTCATCTGTCGGGACTGTCACTAGTACTTCCCCTTTCCCTACGTCAAGCTGTCTTTTCTGCCTGCTTTTGCTTTCCCCGGGCACGTTCTTACTAACTTGAGTTACGTTAACTATTACTTCTGGCGGGTCAGGCGGGTTTGAGTGTGCTAGGAATATGGCCCCCACAATCAGACAGCTACCTACCGTCAGGAGACTTCTGGCGGGTCCCCACCCTCGCCCTGCGAACATGTCAGACGCCAGAGGCCAACCCATTGCTTTACCTTCTATCGAACTCACACAGGGATGATCAGACAGGGTAAGGGAATCTTCGTTAAGGAGCCAACCCCCGAGCCCTAGTGGTGATCGGTTCTTTCTCCTAACTCTGTGTTTGTTCGTCAGGTGTGGCTGGGTTTACCTTTCTGCAGTGTGTGACATGCACCCATGTGGATCTGTCCGCAATTCTTACAGCGAAGGCTGTCACCAACAGGACCTGATATGGACCTTCCCAACGGGTCTGCTTCCAGTCTTTCTTCTTTAGGGATTGGATCCACACCCAGTCACCTGGTTGAATAGAGTGGGTTACCTTCTCCTTTAGTTCTCCTGTGGGGCACAAAAACTTTGACATACGGGTTTGGTTAACAAACAGTCTCCTCATATGTTCTGCCAATGTGTATTCTGCCTCTATGTCTGCCTGTTCTAGTCTACCTAACTCGGGCATTCTATATGGTCTCCCAAAAACTTTCTCGAAGGGGGATAACCCATCTTTATCTGGGGTTACTCTAATGGTGATCAACACTATTGGTAGGCATTGTACCCAATTTCTTCCCTTCACTCCGTGATAACTCTATAAAATCAATTTCCAGTTGCTGGACTGGATATTTTGCCAGGGGATATTCCCCCTGGGGTGCTCGCTCTACCTTGGTGATTATTCTGTGCACAGATGACACATCTGGAACAACAATTTTTTTTTTTTACAAGTTCATTATACCATAGGCCACAAAGTGTTTCCTAACCTGCTCTACCATTCCCCCTGTTGACACATGGCTTTACCCATGTGTCAATATTTCCGCATATCAAAATGGTGACTTTAATAAAATTAATAATTTATCCTTATGCCAGACATTATCTCGTAGGATTGCCCCTTTCTTTTTCCACATGTTCAATTCTTTATCCTTTCTTCTTTACAGTATGAAAATGTATGCACTCACTAACTGTAAGTCGCTCCGGATAAGAGCGTCTGCTAAATGACTAAAATGCTAAATGTAATCAAGAACATAGGAAATATCTGTTTCCCCATATATTGCTCCTGTCACCCTTCTTAATGTCATATTTCACTCATTTGCCAATATAATCCCTTACTTCGTGTAAGTACGCAGTGATATTTTGTTCCAGGCATCTATAAAAAAAAAAAAAGTGATACGTTGTCTCCTACTGTCCCTTAACATATACTGTAGGGGATTTCCCTCATCCTGGGAAAAAAGAAAAAATAACTCCCCCTTAGAACACATCGGATAACTCCACGTTTCATAAAATTCACTAAACCTATAAATAACAAACCCATAACCACTTTCCGGTAATCTACTGATTTAAACCTGTTGCATTAATGTATTAAAATATAAACCTATTGTTTAATAAATCCAGAACCTACGAAAAATGTTTACTACGCCATCAGCCTAATAGTAAAAACGATCTCCCATTGTTCAACGTGAACTGTCTGCGTAACTCACTGTTGTATAAACAAACTATTCAGACATCCGCTTCACATTACCCTCTGCTTCGGTTACTAAATCCTGGCATTAGTCAATTCTATCCACACACCACCAAAAACGAATACAACTTGCATACACATAACTAGAAAGCATGAATTTGCCATTCTTGCTTAAACAATGCAATTCAACATTTCTCATCACCCAATTTCTATTACTTTTTTTACGCAGGAAACCCTGTATAATCTCTATCCTCTACCGCTGTCTTTCCATCTAACATTACTTTAACAGATAACCAATTATTTTGAAGTTATAGTCAAAACAAACAAAACATATATTCCCAGAGATGCAACTTAAACTACTATGTTATACTATCCACCATGTGTTGCTAGGACAATCTATTTCGTATAGACTTATCAATTAGACCAGTCAGTTGATGTTATCTTACATACTCTGCTTCCTTCCAACACTGCTTCATTATTCTTAGTGTTTGTTTAATAATCCTATTATTCTCTGAGTTCCCTTACTTCACTTCCCATGAATATAAGACATTCGCTTCTCTAGGCATCATAAACTACATCCTATTACCTCTGTTATCAACTAAAATTATAGCCACCTCTCATGAAACCCCCAATCCGTCATTATTTAGAATACAGCTGATCTAGGCAACTGTCCTTTCTACGTAGGCTACAAGTAAGTCACACTCATAGACAGATTTATTCACTCTGTGATTAAAATGACAAAGAAATCCCACTACTATCACAATAGTTTGTCGTCTTACCATCTGATACAAAATGACATTCCTTAATGAAAACCCTAAATTGGCTTTGTACAATATTATAACTTGCGTCTTTAACCACATTACTTCTGGTCAGTTTATTCAGAAAACCCATATTAATTATGTCTCACCCATGACGTATGTCTACGTTTGGGTGAGCAAGTTAATATATAATTATTATTCCAATTATTATTTTATGAAATCTCTAGCCTCTCATTCAACACAAATCCCCTTCATCAAATATACTCCCAGCAGAACGGACAAAAAAAAAAACAGACTGTGATTTCCAGGACACTGCTCCCTTCACAGCTGCCCAATCCTTTCCTACCACTATCTGTCTCACTGCCTTTTCCAATTCCCCCGTGTTTAACTTAAACCTTGCAGTGAGCCCTTCCATATCTCTCCTGAATCCCTCTATTCCTGTTTTCGGGTGTACCACCCCTTATACGGCTCGGACCACATCTCTCTGGGTCCATGCCCTGTATACATCTAAGGTTGCCGGGGATCCCTCAGCCCCTGCCAATGGATTGGGTAAGGCTATCATTGGGTACCGCCCCCCTCCTACTCCCTCATCTCCTGACTCATACTGACTCCTTCCTGAGCTCAGCTCCTAACTGGACTTTTGTTGTGGGGTTCAAGTCTCCTCAGGGACCTGGGTCTTCCACCCTTCGGTCCCTTGACCCCCCTATTGTACCCTAGTACTCTAGTTACTTTCTTAGCCTTCTCTTTCTGTCTCTCTCTTTCGAGACTCAGATAGCCACACCCTGGCCGTATCTAGCCCTTCCACTCGCTCTCTCTCTGCTCTGCCTTTACAAATCAAATCAAATCTTATTGGTCACATGTGCCGAATACAACAGGTGCAGACATTACAGTGAAATGCTTACTTACAGCCCTTAACCAACACGCCTTATGCATCTGTTTAACCATGGATTCAAGTTTGTCTGCGTCCAGACGTCCCTCAAAACCATACCTCTCCCTCCACCTGGTCACATAATGGAGGTTCCTCCTATCCCTGGACTCCATAAATATTTCATCCCCCGGTTGTCTCCAGGACCTCCTTGGAGGATTTGCTTCCTGTAACGAACCCTGCAGTCTGAGTCGGTTCCTGTCTGTGTTACTAGTTTTCTGCTCGGGATCTCCAGTTTCCCGAGGGTTCTGGAACGCTCCCTGCCTGGTTGCCGGGCAACGTTGCTAGGCGGGAGCTCTCTTGATTTCCGCACCTGCATCCCATCAGCAATCTGCACACCTGGTCCTGATCATCACCCTTCTTAGGCTCTGTCCTAACATCCATTCCCTGCCGGATCGTTAGCCATGAACAGTATGTTTATCAGCGGATCAGTCTTAGAGCTTAGAGCATTAGTTTTGTTGTTTTGCACCTTGTTTGCTTGTTGTATGCTTACCTCCGTTTTGTTCTACCTGCAGTCACTCGTCCGGAACCTTCACCCAACCTCTGCCTGATGGTCGGCGGCTGCCGAGCCATCATTGGACCAACTACTGCACCCTCAACAACTCATCCACGCCGCCCGCTCTGTTCCCTGGATTATTCAGCATCACTCGTGGATCAGTTAAATAAACACTCACCTTTGTTTCCACTTACCTTGTCCTGGTCTGCTTCTGGGTTCTGGCTTAGTAAACCATGACAGAACGATCCGGCCAGTAATGAACCCAGCGGACCTGGACTCTGTTCGCCATGCCATTACCCATCAGGAGAAGATGTTGGGCCATCATGGCACGGTACTACAGGAGATCGCGTTGTCAGTTCGGAACCTTTCTACCGGTCTGACGGAGGTCCAGAACCAGCGCAAGTTTCCGGTGGAGGATCCACTACCGGTTTCACCCATCTCGCCTGCCGCTTCTGGAGCTGTGTCCTTCCGTGAGCCCAAGGTTCCGACGCCGGATAAATATGAGGGGGAGCTGGGAAGATGCCGTTTCCTTCCTTATGCAGTGTGGGTTAGTGTTCGATCTACAGCCCTACTCTTATGCCACAGACAAGGCTAGGATAGCCTTTGTGATTGAGTTGCTGCGTGGTCGAGCGCTGGAGTGGGCTTCAGCCGTTTGGGAACGACAGGACCCCTGCATGGCTTCATACCAGGGGTTCACGGCCGAGATGAGGAAGCTCTTCGACCATTCCGTCCGAGGGCGGGACGCAGCTAGCGCCTGTTTTCGCTTCGCCAAGGAACTGCGCAGCGTGGCCGACTTCGTGATCGAGTTCAAGACGTTGGCTGTGGAGAGTGGGTGGAATGAGGAGTCTCTGCAAGCGGCCTTTTACCAGGGTCTGTCGGAGCAGCTCAAGGATGAGTTGATCTCCTATCCGGAGCCTAGTGACCTGGACAGCTTGGTAGCCTTGTCTATTCGGGTGGATAATCGAGTCCGAGAGCGAAGGAGGGAGAAGCAATGGGCCCCGTCCAACCGATCAGCTTCTCAGGTTCCAGTCGGGTCGGGGATTGGACCAGAATACGTCGATCATCGTCCACCACACAGGATTAGTGGAGAGGTCCTGTCTCCCGATTCTGAACCCATGCAAGTGGGGCGGCACGGGTTAACCAAGGAGGAGCGCCAACACAGACGTAGGACTAACTGTTGCCTCTACTGTGGTGGTTCGGGACATTACCTCGCCACTTGTTCCCGCGGTCGTCAAACTGCGCGGCTCGCTAAAGTTGGGGAGGACTTTTAGCGAGCCAGTTTCGACCTCTCAATACCTCTGTCAGACCCCGTTTCCCGGCTACCCTTATGAACAGGAATCAGAGCTTAGCGATTAACGCTTTTATCGATTCAGGTGCCGATGGAAGCTTTCTTGATGCCGAGTTGGTGGAACAGCTGGGGCTTTCCAAGGAGCAATTGCCGGAAGCCATTGAAGCTACCACTCTGAACGGCAGTAGTCTGGCACGTATCACGATGAGGACTGAACCGGTTAAGATGCTGTTGTCGGGGGAATCATTCTGAGATGATTTCATTCTTCATTCTGCCGTCTTCCCATGTTCCTCTGGTCCTTGGATACCCCTGGCTGAAGGAACACAATCCCACGTTCGATTGGGTGACGGGCAAGGTAACGAGTTGGAGCCTTGATTGTCATGCTAACTGTCTCAAGACTGCCTGTCCCCATTCGGTTCCCAGTCAGGTGATTGAGGCTAAACCCCCAGATTTGTCCCTGGTTCCCGAGACATATCACGATTTGGGGGAAGTGTTCAGTAAGCAGAAGGCTCTGTCACTCCCTCCCCACCGACCATATGATTGTGCCATCAACCTGTTCCCTGGAGCTGTCTACCCCAAGGGAAGGTTATACAGTATCTCCCGACCTGAACGTGAGGCTTTGGAGACCTACATCAAGGAGTCCCTAGCTGCTGGTCTCGTTCGTCCCTCGTCATCACCCCTGGGGGGCAGGATTCTTCTTTGTGGGTAAGAAGGATGGCTCTCTTCGACCGTGTATTGATTATCGGGGGTTGAATGACATCACGGTCAAGAACAAGTATCCCCTGCCCTTGATGAGCTCTGCCTTCGACTCCTTACAGGGTGCTACGGTGTTCACCAAACTAGACCTACGCAATGCGTATCACATGGTCCGGATCAGAGAGGGGGACGAGTGGTTGACGGGTTTCAATACACCGATGGGTCACTTCGAGTATCAGGTGATGCCGTTTGGACTGACCAATGCTCCAGCGGTATTCCAGAGTATGGTGAACGACGTCCTGAGAGATATGATCGGTCTCTTTGTGTTTGTTTACCTGGATGACATTCTGATCTTCTCGAAGGAACCTTCCGACCACGTCCAGCATGTCCGACAGGTTCTGCAGCGATTGTTGGAGAATCGCCTGTTCGTGAAGGCCGAGAAGTGCGAGTTTCACGCCCACACGACATCCTTCCTCGGGTACATCATCTCCAGGGGAGAGATTAGGATGGACCAGGAGAAGGTTAGAGCGGTTCTGGAATGGGCCCAGCCCGGTGCGAGATTGCAGCTCCAGAGATTTTTGGGGTTTGCGAATTTCTACCGCAGATTCATCCGGGATTACAGCCGTGTGGCCGCTCCGTTAACTGCCTTGACTTCCAGTATCAGGACCTTCAAGTGGAATCCGGAGGCGGATCGAGCGTTTCTGGATTTGAAGAGGCGATTCACCAACGCACCGATTCTCTCTCAACCGGACACGGCCCGTCAGTTCGTCGTTGAAGTGGGCGCGTCTGATGTGGGAGTTGGCGCCATCCTGTCGCAGCGATGCTCCACGGACAGTAAACTCCATCCCTGCGCCTACTACCTCGTCGTCTTTCGCCTGCGGAGAGGAACTACGATGTGGGTAACCGGGAGCTTCTCGCGGTGAAACTTGCCTTGGAGGAGTGGCGCCACTGGTTGGAGGGGGCGGAGCAACCGTTTATTGTCTGGACTGACCACAAGAATCTTGCTTACGTGCAATCGGCTAGACGTCTCAACTCCCGTCCAGGCCAGGTGGGCGTTGTTTTTCGGACGATTCAACTTTTCCCTGACGTTCCGACCTGGATCTAAGAACGGCAAGGCGGACGCCTTGTCCCGGATGTTCTCCAAGACGGAGGAGAGTGGGTCCAAGACCGAGACGATTCTCCCCGGAACTGTGTCGTGGGAGCAGTTATGTGGAAGATTGAGGAGGGAGGTGATGGCGGCCCTTCGGACGCAGCCCGGTCCCGGTAACGGTCCACCCGGTCGGTTGTTTGTGCCTGAGTCGGTTCGTCCTGCTGTCCTCAAATGGTCCCACGCCAGCAAGATGGCTTGTCACCCTGGCGTGGCTCGGACGATGGCGTTTCTTCGCAGACGTTTTGGTGGCCTGCCATGGCCGAGGATACTCGGGGTTTTGTTGCTGCCTGTCCAGTGTGTGCGCAGAATAAGAGTACCAATCGGCCCAGCTCTGGACTACTTCACCCCCTTCCTATTCCCCGGCGACCATGGTCGCATCTGGCCCTGGACTTTGTCACTGGGTTGCCCTCTTCTGAGGGGAACACGGTCGTTCTGACTATCGTGGACAGATTCAGCAAGTTCGCCCACTTTGTGCCAATTGCCAAGCTTCCCTCTGCCTCGGAGACGTCCGAGATCCTGGTTAGGGAGGTTTTCAGGGTCCACGGTTTGCCCAGTGATATCGTTTCCGACCGTGGCCCTCAGTTTACCTCTGCTGTCTGGAAGTCCTTCTGTTTGGCCATTGGAGCTACAGTCAGTCTCACATCTGGTTTTCACCCCCAATCTAATGGTCAGGCGGAGAGAGCCAACCAGAAGATGGAATCCACGCTACGCTGCCTTGTCTCCTCCAACCCCACCTCCTGGGTCTCTCAGTTGCCTTGGGTTGAGTATGCCCACAATACTCTCCCTACATCTGCCACTGGGATGTCCCCCTTCCAGTGCCTGTATGGCTACCAACCTCCCTTGTTCCCTTCTCAGGAGAAGGAGCTCTCAGTGCCCTCTGTTCAGGCCCATATTCGTCGTTGCCACCGGACCTGGCATCGGGCCAGAAAGGCACTCCTTAGAGTTTCGGACCGGTATCAGCTCCAGGCGAATCGTCGCCGGATTCCCGCTCCCACCTATACCATCGGAGATAGGGTCTGGTTGGCCACACGGGATCTTCCTTTACGGACTGAGTCTAGGAAGTTGTCACCGAAGTTCATTGGTCCGTTTGTGGTGGAGAAGGTGATCAATCCGGTTGCAGTTCGACTCAAACTACCGAGAACGCTCAGAGTCCATCCCACCTTTCATGTCTCCTGCCTCAAGCCTGTTCTCCTCAGTCCTCTGTTGCCTCCTCCGCCTCCTCCTCCTCCTCCTCGGATGATCGGAGGTGGTCCTGCCTACACGGTGCGACGCATCATGGATTCCAGACGGCGGGGCCGGGGTTTCCAGTATCTCGTGGACTGGGAGGGGTATGGTCCTGAAGAGAGGAGTTGGATTCCGCGGCGACAGATCCTGGATGCTGACCTCATTCGTGACTTCTACCGCCTCCATCCTGGCGCTCCGGGGAGTCCGCCCGGTGGCGTTCGTCGGAGGGGGGGTACTGTAACGAACCCTGCAGTCTGAGTCGGTTCCTGTCTGTGTTACTAGTTTTCTGCTCGGGATCTCCAGTTTCCCGAGGGTTCTGGAACGCTCCCTGCCTGGTTGCCGGGCAACGTTGCTAGGCGGGAGCTCTCTTGATTTCCGCACCTGCATCCCATCAGCAATCTGCACACCTGGTCCTGATCATCACCCTTCTTAGGCTCTGTCCTAACATCCATTCCCTGCCGGATCGTTAGCCATGAACAGTATGTTTATCAGCGGATCAGTCTTAGAGCTTAGAGCATTAGTTTTGTTGTTTTGCACCTTGTTTGCTTGTTGTATGCTTACCTCCGTTTTGTTCTACCTGCAGTCACTCGTCCGGAACCTTCACCCAACCTCTGCCTGATGGTCGGCGGCTGCCGAGCCATCATTGGACCAACTACTGCACCCTCAACAACTCATCCACGCCGCCCGCTCTGTTCCCTGGATTATTCAGCATCACTCGTGGATCAGTTAAATAAACACTCACCTTTGTTTCCACTTACCTTGTCCTGGTCTGCTTCTGGGTTCTGGCTTAGTAAACCGTGACACTTCCCATGGTCGAAAATAAGAAATCCCCCCGTTGACCCTATAATCTAGTAATAATTCACTCAAGAATTATTCTCCTTTGGACTTAGGGTTAGGGTTAGGGTTAGAGCAAATGTTATGATCAACTTTTGTAATTAACCATTTAAATTATTCAACCCCTAACCCAGAGTGTTTTAAGACCCCCGTTTCATGAAACGGATGGGACAACCATTCTTTCTCACGCTACCTATTTTAGTCCCTTCCTTGAAACAATTAATTATCGCGACTTTCGATGGATCATTAGGTCTCACACATATAAAACCTTATATGATTATTAGTTAACACCATCGGTAACCTGGAGTTTGTAAGGCTCCAGTTTTCACTGAAACGGATGGAGTTACGCTAATCTACAGTTGTTTATGACTTTTGACTTGTTTAGTGTATCTATCTCACACGATAATAGTTATTTCCCTCCTTGAAGTTTCACCCCCATTTTATTTTTATCTAGAATACTGGCGCATTGGGTTTTCTCTAGATAAACATCTAAAAACGCCGAAGTTTACTTCCTTCCTGTGTACTATTGACAATCTCAGATTGAACGCAACACAAGGTTCTTCTGGTGTACTTTTGACAACCCTCTTTCATATTGTCTCAACACAAGTTTAGTTTAGTTTATGTTCGGTAATGGGCTCTCTACCTGGAGTCAATTTCGGATCCACACTCCGTTTTTGATCTTACACCCCCCATACTATGAATGACAAAGTGTGCATGTCGTGAGATACTGTTAGCTTTAATTTGGTAGAAAGATTTGCTTTTGAGACATGTAGGATGTGCATTGCCAAGTTGCATGTTGTTTTGATAACTGTATTTAGAGTTTTGCACATGTATCCGCAGTATTGAACAACGCTTGTTGGCAATAAAAAAAAACGGTAACTGGCGAGCGAGACAGGGATTTACTGGCAATGTCAAACTAAATAGAAGTAAGAAGTAAATTGTGATAAATGCTGACAAAACATCCTGGAGTTTTTTTTGTGAATCTAGTAAATACAAACAATAGAAACATCCAATGATCTCTAAAGATTGAATATCTTCTTCCTAGAGATTGTCAGAGATAAATATATAAATAAATGACTAAAATGTAAATGTATACAGTATAGCTGTTTCATAAATCCACACCATTATATAACATTTTCTCCTTCATATTTCTAAGCGTACTTGGGTTTTTCACATTTCTTCTCCACTGTGAGAGCTCATTGTATATACCGTAGAGTACGTTCCAAATGGCACCTTATACCCGACATAGGGCCCTGGTCAAAAGTAGTGCACTATGACAATTCCACATTTATATTTCAACATTACGGTACAGTGTCTATCACAGTAAAGTATTAGGCTTTATCAAGTTGTGAGGTGTGGAAAATTCCAAATTGATTTTCAAACCTCAGTTATTCCACAGACACCAAATATGCATCCCAAATGACACTCTATTGTCAAGTTCTGGTCAAAAGCAAATCAATAATAAAAAGGAAACGCCTTCAGAAAGTAATTAAGGAACTGATGACCTTCTCTGTTATCTGTTGATCTGACTCTCCTGCTACAGTATACATATCCCCAGGGGAGACCAAACGTTTCCTGCTACAGTATACATATCCCCAGGGGAGACCAAACGTTTCCTGTTACAGTATACATATCCCCAGGGGAGACCAAACGTTTCCTGTTACAGTATACATATCCCCAGGGGAGACCAAACGTTTCCTGCTACAGTATACATATCCCCAGGGGAGACCAAACGTTTCCTGTTACAGTATACATATCCCCAGGGGAGACCAAACGTTTCCTGCTACAGTATACATATCCCCAGGGGAGACCAAACGTTTCCTGTTACAGTATACATATCCCCAGGGGAGACCAAACGTTTCCTGCTACAGTATACATATCCCCAGGGGAGACCAAACGTTTCCTGCTACAGTATACATATCCCCAGGGGAGACCAAACGTTTCCTGCTACAGTATACATATCCCCAGGGGAGACCAAACGTTTCCTGTTACAGTATACATATCCCCAGGGGAGACCAAACGTTTCCTGCTACAGTATACATATCCCCAGGGGAGACCAAACGTTTACTGTTACAGTATACATATCCCCAGGGGAGACCAAACATTTCCTGTTACAGTATACATATCCCCAGGGGAGACCAAACGTTTCCTGTTACAGTATACATATCCCCAGGGGAGACCAAACGTTTCCTGTTACAGTATACATATCCCCAGGGGAGACCAAACGTTTCCTGTTACAGTATACATATCCCCAGGGGAGACCAAACGTTTCCTGTTACAGTATACATATCCCCAGGGGAGACCAAACATTTCCTGTTACAGTATACATATCCCCAGGGGAGACCAAACGTTTCCTGTTACTGTATACATATCCCCAGGGGAGACCAAACGTTTCCTGCTACAGTATACATATCCCCAGGGGAGACCAAACGTTTCCTGTTACAGTATACATATCCCCAGGGGAGACCAAACGTTTCCTGTTACAGTACACATATCCCCAGGGGAGACCAAACGTTTCCTGTTACAGGATACATATCCCCAGGGGAGACCAACGTTTCCTGTTACAAACAATCCCCAGGGAGACCAAACGTTTCCTGTTACAGTATACATATCCCCAGGGGAGACCAAATGTTTCCTGTTACAGTATACATATCCCCAGGGGAGACCAAACGTTTCCTGTTACAGTATACATATCCCCAGGGGAGACCAAACGTTTCCTGTTACAGTATACATATCCCCAGGGGAGATGAAACGTTTCCTCTTACAGTATAAACATCCCCAGGGGAGATCAAACATGTTCTGTTACAGTATATATATCCCCAGGGGAGACCAAACGTTTCCTGTTACAGTATACATATCCCCAGGGGAGACCAAATGTTTCCTGTTACAGTATACATATCCCCAGGGGAGACCAAACGTTTCCTGTTACAGTATACATATCCCCAGGGGAGACCAAACGTTTCCTGTTACAGTATACATATCCCCAGGGGAGACCAAACGTTTCCTGTTACAGTATACATATCCCCAGGGGAGACCAAACGTTTCCTGTTACAGTATACATATCCCCAGGGGAGACCAAACGTTTCCTGTTACAGTATACATATCCCCAGGGGAGACCAAACGTTTCCTGTTACAGTATACATATCCCCAGGGGAGACCAAACGTTTCCTCCTTTAAAAATAATGACAAAAGATCAGAGGGGTATACTACTACCAAGATCATTGACATAGCCAGCTAACTTTTTAAGATAGATAAGCTTGAAACAAGTTTCAAGTTTTAATGTCACATGCACAAGTACAGTGAAATGCCTTTCTTGCAAACTCAAAACCCAACAATGCAATAATCAATAACAATGGAATGCTAGAAAAAACTCACACGAGAAATAAGAAGAAATATGAAGAACACAATAAGTAAGCAAGCAACTATATAGAGGGTCAGTTCCAATACCATATTTACAATGTGCAGAGATACTGGAGTGATGGAGGTAGATATGTATAGGGGTAAGGTGACTATATACAGGGTCAGTTCCAATACCATATTTACAATGTGCAGGGATACTGGAGAGATGGAGGTAGATATGTATAGGGGTAAGGTGACTATGTACAGGGTCAGTTCCAATACCATATTTACAATGTGCATGGATACTGGAGAGATGGAGGTAGATATGTATAGGGGTAAGGGGACTAGACAACAGGATATAAGATAAACAGAGTAGCAGCAGCTTGTATGTGAGTGTGTGTGTGTAGAGTCGGTATAAATGTACACTACCAGTCAAACGTTTGGGCACACCTACCCATTCAAGGGTTTTTCTTTATTTTTACTATTTTCTACATTGTAGAAAAGTAGTGAAGACATCAAAACTGTGAAATAACACATATGGAATCACGTAGTAACCAAAAAAGTGTTAAACAAATCAAAGTATATATTTCATATTTGAGATTCTTCAGATAGCCACCCTTTGCCTTGATGACAGCTTTGCACACTATCACAGTAAGAGAGAGATTTAGCATTTATCCGTTTACAGGAGCTATTTCAGTCGGGCAAAAACAGCAAAAACTTCGCTTTAAGATGTCTACAAGATTGACTGTGCAGTTGGAATCGCATGCATTAGTTGGCAAACAAGACTGTGAGTAATTTGATTTGACCATGGATTTGACCATTAAGGAAATGTAGGCAGGATTTGTTGCAAGCCAAGCACAGTAGGAAGTCTGTAAGTCTTATACTCTTGTTGACTGTGTGCGACCTCATATCCAAACATTCCTGGCAGGTGGAGAGGGCCTAAACATCCCCCCTGTTAAATATGCATTGGTACTCTGCTGACAGAGGGAAATATATTTCTGGAAATTGCTTTGTACGTTATTCCACCAAGCCATCAACAACTCAACCACCCAGGGAGCATTTCAGTACACACATATTTAAGCAGCCAGGTTTCTCTATCTCCTATGAACTCACATATCACTCCTTCTCACACACATTCTTGTGTATCTTTCTCTCTCACACAGTCACATATCTTTTCATTCTCTCTGTAAAGCATGCTGAATGTACCATCCCACCTGTTTCCATACCTGGGCAATCCAAATTCACATTTCATTGTAAGTTTTCACAGACAGGCGTTCAGATAGACACATAGACATCCTGTGGTGGACAACAAGATGAGAAAGAGACTGGGAATAGTCAAAGCAGGAAAGGCCTTGAGCCCTTCCATCCACAGCTTAGTACTGTACACACACTGGGGTGTTTGTGTGTGTGTATGTCAGGGTTTCCGGCAACATTTAAATTTACTGGACATTTGACAAATGTTCCCGGATCCATATCCATTGGGTGCGTAACCTGATTAGGGCGTCCACCCGCGGTGCTCAGAATGACAGAAATCACATTTAGTGATGGTAATTCATATTAACAGAACATGCAAGTCGAGGATGCAACGGCGTGCGGGCCTTCTTACCGAATTCTGATGTGCACATTGAACATGTTCGAATAACTGTCCACATTTACTTTTCCTCAGCCAACAAGACAAGTAACGAACAGCAAAATCACTAGCCTATGTCAATCTACTATAGTAGAAAAGTTTAGGCTACCTATTCAATTGGTCAGCTTCTCGAGAAAGAAATAGCCTATTCCAAACTGACTCTGGGACAGTTATGGGACGATAGATCACAAATTCATACAACCAGTAGGCCTAGGCTACATAAACAAAACGTTAAAAATGAGTGAGTCTAATACAACAGATCAGAACGTTTATCTTATTAAAATGTTGATAAACTATTATTTCTTCACATTATAAGCGCAGCAATGCACACAAGGCAGTAGGCTACGCGCGAATGTGCGTTCCATAATGCAATTAGCAGGAAAACACTGTTGTCAAAAAGGCACTCTACATGTGAGTGGTTTCATGTGACAGAGATTAAAATATCTGTTAGAAATTTTGAAAGAGAGGAGATCTAACAGGCTAATTTGAAGCAAGGTAAAACATGCCTCATAATATGTATTAAAACGTTCAGGTTTCAAACAATTAAGTATATGTTTTCCAAATGCACAGGGCCTCCAGCTCATTGCAAAGTGGTGTGTGACGCGCTGATTAAGCCTGCCTTCCGTTGCCGTTTGATGCCGCGTTCAAAACGGCTGGGAACTCGGAAATCTCAGACTTCCGACTTCAGTTTGTTCAAGACAACTGGCAAAAAAACGAGCTCAGACTTAGAAAAATCGGTTTGAACGGTCATCCAACTGTTTTGGTTCTAGTCAAGGTTCTAGCAGTTGTATTTAGCACTAACTGAATTGTATTTAGTGCTTTATCTGGGTAGCCAGAGAGTAGAGCATTGCTGTAGTCTATTCTAGAAGTGACAAAAGCATGAATTAGCTTTTCTGCATCATTTTATGACAAAAAGCTTCTGATTTTTGCGATGTTAAGAAGATGGAAAAAAGCTGCCCTTAAAATGTTCTTGATATGTTCGTCAAAAGAGGTCCTTCACAGTTTTATTTGAGATGACTGTACAACCATCAAGTTTAATTGTCAGATCAAACAGCAGATCTCTTTGCTTCTTGGGACTTAGAACACTTCTTGGGACATCCACTTCCTTATGTCTGAAACACAGGCTTCCAGGGTTGATAATTATGGGGCTTCACCGTGTTTAATCGAAATGTACAACTGTGTCCTCCGCATAGCAGTGAAAGTTGACATTGTGTTTCCGAATGACATCACCAAAAGGTTGACTATATAGTGAATACGATAGTGGTCCTAAAACAGAACTTTGAGGAATACCGAAACGTAACATTGATTTGTCAGAGGGCAAACCATCCACAGAGATGAACTGATATCTTTCTGACAGATAAGATCTAAACCAGGCAAGAACTTGTCTGTGTAGACCAATTAGGGTTTCCAATCTCTCCAAAAGAATGAGGTGATCGATGGTGTCAAATGCGGCACTAAGGTCTAGGAGCACGTGGACAGATGCAGAGCCTTGGTCTGACGCCATTAAAAGGTAATTTACCACCTTCAAGAGTGCAGTCTCAGTGCTATGATGGGGTCTAAAACCAGACTGGAGCATTTCGTATACATTCTTTGTATTCAGGAAGGAAGTGAGTCGATATAGGCCGATAGATTTTTTTTATTTTCCGGGCAAGGTTTGGCTTTTTCAGGAGAGGCTTTATTTCTGCCACTTTAGTGAGTTTGGTACACATCCGGAGGATAGGGAGATGTTTATTATGTTCAACATAGGAGGGCCAGGCACAGGAAATAGTTATTTCAGTAGTTTAACTGGATTAGGGTCCAGTAGGCAGCTGGGAGGTTTAGAGGCCAATACTATTTTCGTGAATGTGTTGAGAGATACAGGATTCCATTGATCCTAGGTCCTGGCAGTTCTGTGCAGACTCAGGACAACTGAGTTTTTGAGAAATACGCATATTTAAAGAGGAGTCCATAATTTGCTTTCTAATGATCATAATCTTTTCATCAAAGAAGTTCATGAATTCATCACTGAAGTGAAGGCCATCCTCACTTGGGGAATGCTGTTTTTAGTTAGCTTTGTGACAGTATCATTTTGGATTGTTTTTATTCTCCTCTATCAGGTTGGAAAGGTATGCTGATCGAGCAGCAGTGAGGGCTCTTCCATATTGCACGGTACTGTCTTTCCAAGCTAGTCGGAATACTTCCAGTTTGTTGGAGCGCCATTTCCATTCCAATTTTATGGAAGATTTCTTCAGGAACTAATTTCTTGTCACAAATGTTTTTTGTTTTGTTTTTAGAGGTGCGACTGCATCTAGGGTATTATGCAAGGTTAAGTTTAGAACCTCGGTCAGGTGGTTAACTGATTTTTGTACTCCAACGTCCTTGGGTAGGTGTAGGGAGTCTGGAATGGCATCTAGGAATCTTTGGGTTATCCGATAAATGTATAGCGCGCCTTTTGATCATTCATGGTTGGGGTCTGAGCAGATTATTTGTTGCGATTGCAAACGTAATAAGATTGTGGTCCGATAGTCCAGGATTATGAGGAAAAACATTTAGATCCACAATATTTATTCCACGGGATAAAACTAGATCCAGGGTATGACTGGGGCAATGAGTAGGTCCAGAGACATGTTGGACAAAACCCACTGAGTCGATGGTGGCTCCGAAAGCCTTTTGGAGTGGGTCTGTGGAGTTTTCCATGTGAATATTTAAGTCACCAAAAATGTGAATATTATCTGCCATGACTACAAGGTCCGATAGAAATTCAGGGAACTCAGTGAGGAACGCTGTTTACGGCCCAGGAGGCCTGTAAACTGTAGCTATAAAAAGTGATTGAGTAAACTGCATAGATAACCAGAAGGAGAGGCCTCATTTAACACAGTAAATTCATCAGGCTTGAGCCATGTTTCAGTCAGGCCAATCACATCAAGGTTATGATCAGTGATTAGTTAACTGATTATGACTGCCTTGGAAGTGAGGTAACTAACATTAAGTATTCCTAGTCTCTTTCAATAATGACAGGAATGGAGGAGGTCTTTATTCCAGTGAGATTGCTAAGGCGAACACCGTCATGTTTAGTTTAGCCCGACCTAGATCGAGGCACAGACACGGTCACAATGGGGATAGCTGAGCTGACTACACTGACTGTGCTAGTGGCAGACTCCACTAAGCTGGCAGGCTGGCTAACAGACTAGACCTGACTAGACCAGACCTGACTAGACCAGACTAGACCTGACTAGACCTGACTAGACCTGACTAGACCTGACTAGACCAGACTAGACCAGACCTAATTTGACCAGACTTGACCAGACTTGACCAGACTAGATCTCACTAGATCAGACCAGACCTGACTAGACCTCACTAGACCAGACCAGACCAGACTAGATCTCACTAGACCAGACCAGACTAGACCAGACCAGACTAGACCTGACTAGACCAGACCTGACCAGACCCGACCTGACTAGACCTGACTAGACCAGACCAGACCTCACTAGACCAGACCAGACTAGACCAGACCAGACTAGACCAGACTAGACCTGACTAGACCAGACCAGACTAGACCTGACCTGACCAGACCCGACCTGACTAGACCAGACCAGACCAGACTAGAGCTCACTAGACCAGACCAGACTAGACCAGACCAGACTAGACCAGACTAGACCTGACCTGACCAGACCTGACTAGACCAGACCAGACCAGACTAGAGCTCACTAGACCAGACCAGACTAGACCTGACTAGACCAGACCAGACTAGACCTGACTAGACCAGACCAGACTAGACCAGACCAGACCAGACCAGACCTGACTAGACCTCACTAGACCAGACCAGACTAGACCAGACCAGACCAGACCAGACTAGACCAGACTAGACCAGACCAGACCAGACCAGACTAGACCAGACCAGACCAGACCAGACCAGACTAGACCAGACCTGACTAGACCAGACCAGACTAGACCAGACCAGACCAGACCAGACCTGACTAGACCTCACTAGACCAGACCAGACTAGACCAGACCAGACTAGACCAGACCAGACCTGACCTGACCAGACCCGACCTGACTAGACCAGACCAGACCAGACTAGACCAGACCAGACCAGACTAGACCAGACCAGACCAGACTAGACCAGACCAGACCAGACCAGACCTGACTAGACCAGACCAGACCAGACTAGAGCTCACTAGACCAGACCAGACTAGACCAGACCAGACTAGACCAGACCAGACCAGACTAGACCAGACCAGACCAGACCAGACCTGACTAGGCGTGACTAGACGTGACTATACCAGACCCTGTTCAAAAGTAGTGCACTATGTAGGGAATAGGGTGCCATTTGGGATGCATCCAAAGTAGATGATAGTTTACATATAATTTCAACCGTCTAACTGTGGATGACAATAAACACGTTGTATTTTTTATTTCAGCACTAAACTCCTCCAAGTTGATGAACAGCATTTTAAGTAGGAAGTAAAACGCCTTTATCATCATGAGGGAGAATAGGAATATTGTCACGATCGTTGTAAGAGGCAGACCAAGGCGCAGCGTGATAGGATCTTTTAATGAGTACTTTACACCAACAACAAAACGATACGTGAAGTCTAAAGGTTCACCAACACAAACCTATACAGAACAAGATCCCACAATACTAAAGTGCCAAAAGGCTGCCTAAGTATGGTCCCCAATCAGAGACAACGAGCTACAGCTGTCTCTGATTGGGAACCACCCTGGCCAACATAGATATGAACGATCTAGAACAGACCCAATGAAAACTAAACATAACAAGTCCACACCCTGGCTCAACATTTAAGAGTCCCCAGAGCCAGGGCGTGACAGTACCCCCCCCCCAAAGGCGCGGACTGCGACCGCGCCAACTTAACACAACAGGGGAGTTCTCCGGCTCCGGGCGTGACCACCACTCTCTCGCTACCCCCCCGTAGCGCCCCTGGTCTGGTCTGGCCCCGCTGGCCGGAGCTGGACTGGACACCGGTGGAGCGGATTGCTCTTGCTCCGGAGTGGAGCAGCTGACCGGTGCCGGACCAGGCACCGGTGGAACAGGCACGGGCCGTGCCGGACTGACGACGGGCACCACTGGCTTGGTGCGGGGAGCAGGAACGGGCTGGACCGGGCTGACGACGCGCACCACTGGCTTGGTGCGGGGAGCAGGAACAGGCCGAACCGGGCTGACGACGCGCATCACTGGCTTGGTGCGGGGAGCAGGAACAGGCCGAACCGGGCTGGCGACGCGCACCACTGGCTTGGTGCGGGGAGCAGGAACGGGCCGGACCGGGCTGACGACGCGCACCACTGGCTTGGTGCGGGGAGCAGGAACAGGCCGGACCGGGCTGGCGACGCGCACCACAGGCTTGGTGCTAGGGCCAGGAACAGGCCGGACCGGGCTGGCAACGCGCACCACTGGCTTGGTGCGGGGGGCCGGACCGGGCTGGCGACGCGCACCACAGGCTTGGTGCGAGGGACAGGGACAGGCCGGGCCGGACTGGCGATGCGCACCCCTGGCCTGGTGCGGGGAGCAGGAACAGGCCGGACTGGGCTGGCGACGCGCACCACAGGCTTGGTGCGGGGAGCAGGAACGGGCCGGATCGGGCTGGCGACGCGCACCACAGGCTTGGTGCGAGGGGCAGGAACAGGCCGGACCGGGCTGGCGACGCGCACCACAGGCTTGGTGCGGGTAGCAGGAACAGGCCGGACCGGGCTGGCAACGCGCACCACAGGCTTGGTGCGAGGGACAGGAACAGCCCGGACCGTACTGGGAACACACACCACTGGCCTTGTGCGGGGATCAGGAACGGGCCGGACCGGACTGGTAACACACCCCAGTACCTCTCGCCGTGCCTCTACACTCTCCTTCCCCTTCATGACCAATGGCCCCCGTAACCTGGTGGCCTCCTCTCCTAGTCCGCAAACTCGCCCTGTAGCTGCCTCCAGCAGCCCTGTCGTCCATGCCATGTGCCCGCCCCAAAAAATGTCTTGGGGTTGCCTCTCGCCTGTCCGACGACGGCCCGGTTGGCGCCGCTTCTCCTCTCCTGCCTGGGCATCCTCCCTCATCGCCCTCCGGTAGCGGACGGCCTCCTCCTCCGTGATCTTCCCCCAACCGAGGAGGACATCCACTAGAGTAACCTCCTGTTCCTTACCCGGCGTTTGTTCCTGAACACGCTGCTTGGTCCTGTTTTGGTGGGATCTTCTGTCACGATCGTTGTAAGAGGCAGACCAAGGCGCAGCGTGATAGGCGTACATCTTTTAATGAGTACTTTACACCAACAACAAAACAACAAAACGATACGTGAAGTCTAAAGGTTCACCAACACAAACCTATACAGAACAAGATCCCACAATACTAAAGTGCCAAAAGGCTGCCTAAGTATGGTCCCCAATCAGAGACAACGAGCTACAGCTGTCTCTGATTGGGAACCACCCTGGCCAACATAGATATGAACGATCTAGAACAGACCCAATGAAAACTAAACATAACAAGTCCACACCCTGGCTCAACATTTAAGAGTCCCCAGAGCCAGGGCGTGACAAATATTCAGAGAGGGACAGTCAGCTCCACTGTCAGATCAAAGTAGTTATCACTCTGGACTGGGGGAGATGACTAAATGACATGTCATCACTATGGACTGGTAGAGATGACTAAATGACATGTCATCACTCTAGACTGGGGGAGATGACTAAATGACATGTCATCACTCTGGACTGGGGGAGATGACTAAATGACATGTCATCACTCTGGACTGGGGGAGATGACTAAATGACATGTCATCACTCTGGACTGGGGGAGATGACTGATTAGACATGATCATAACCATGCGTCACAGAGTCTGCAGGGCAGGAACCCTCAGTGGGATTGACTCAAAGGGTGGCTGGGAGTCACAGAGACAGCTGTTTGAAAAAACAACTTTGGATGCAGACAGAGAGCTGTTAGCCTGGCTATTGGACTGCTCTACAATTCATGGTAATTGCCTCGCCAGCCAAACAAGACATTGGCTAAAAGCAGAGACACACTGGCACTCAGATTAGAGCCCTATTTAGGCTGCGTCTCAAATGGCAGCCGCTCTATTCCATAGTGCACTATAAAGGGAATAGGGTGTCATTTGGGATTGGTACCAGAACTAGAGAGTTCTATAAGACAGACTGGTACCAGAACTAGAGAGTTCAACAAGACAGACTGGTACCAGAACTAGAGAGTTCTATAAGTCTGTGTGTAGACAACCAATGAGTAAGAATAATGTTTAAGTGGTCTCACTACTGGGTATTTTCTTGTTTTTGTGACCCACTCCATCACCCCACCATGCCACCTAAAGAGTGTATGGCCACCGACGGAGGTCATCTCAGCGGTGTAAATCTGTGGGAGGATTGAGAATTCTTCCTCACCATCCAGTGATGAAAGAGAAAGGATCAAGGATCATAGCGCTACTCATCCAAGACTGGAGCAAATTTGACTTTTCTAACGATGATATAATAATATAATAATATGCCATTTAGTAGACGCTTTTATCCAAAGCGACTTACAGTCATGCGTGCATACATTTTTGTGTATGGGTGGTCCCGGGGATCGAACCCACTACCTTGGCGTTACAAGCGCCGTGCTCTACCAGCTGAGCTACAGAGGACCACATATAGTGTCAACAGTTCTACTGAGGAGAGCTCAGTAATGATGCTTTTCTGTGACATCACAGGATATGATTAAAAGTCAGAAAACAGTGATTTTCAAAACCTGCAACGAGTTTCTAGCCAGAGGGAAGGTATTTTCTTGCTCCCCACGTCACCGCGAATCTCAGTGTTTGATCATCAGGTAGAACTTTTTAACGTTATATTTTTCTCTTCAAAACTTAGAAATATGCTGTTTTCACATATGTAGACGGTGACACTGGTTTGGTCCTGGAGATAATGATAATAAGGTTGAAAAGTGGTGGAGTTGCCCTATAAGTAATAGAAGGTCGGTGTGAATATCTGTCTGGTGTCTCATCCTAGGTATCAGTTCTACAGTCGTGGTCAAATGTTTTGAGAATGACACAAATAATAATTTTCACAAAGTCTGCTGCCTCAGTTTTGATGATGGCAATTTGCATATACTCCAGAATGTCATGAAGAGTGATCAGATGAATTGCAATTAATTGCAAAGTCCCTCTTTGCCATGAAAATGTACTTAATCCCCCAAAAACGTTTCCACTGCATTTCAGCCCTGCCACAAAAGGACCAGCTGCCATCATGTTAGTGATTCTCTCCTCAACACAGGTGAGAGTGTTGACGAGGACAAGGCTGGAGATCACTCTGTCATGCTGATTGAATTAGAATAACAGACTGGAAGCTTTAAAAGGAGGGTGGTGCTTGAAATCATTGTTCTTCCTCTGTTAACCATGGCTACCTTCAAGGAAACTCGTGCCGTCATCATTGCTTTGCACAAAAAGGGCTTCACAGGCAAGGATATTGCTGCTAGTAAGACTGCACCTAAATCAACCATTTATCGGATCATCAAGAACTTCAAGGAGAGAGGTTCAATTGTTGTGAAGAAGGCATCAGGGCACCCAAGAAAGTCCAGCAAGCGCCAGGACCGTCTCCTAAAGTTGATTCAGCTGCGGGATCGGGGCACCACCAGTGCAGACCTTGCTCAGGAATGGCAGCAGGCAGGTGTGAGTGCATCTGCACGCACAGTGAGGCGAAGACTTTTGGAGGATGGCCTGGTGTCAAGAAGGGCAGCAAAGAGGCCACTTCTCTCCAGGAATAACATCAGGGACAGACTGATATTCTGCAAAAGATACAGGGATTGGACTGCTGAGGACTGGGGCAAAGTCATTTTCTCTGATGAATCCCCTTTCCGATTGTTTGGGGCATCAGGAAAACACCTTGTCCGGAGAAGACAAGGTGAGCGCTACCATCAGTCCTATGTCATGCCAACAGTAAAGCATCCTCAGACCATTCATGTGTGGGGTTGCTTCTCAGCCAAGGGAGTGGGCTCACTCACAATTTTGCCTAAGAACACAGCCATGAATAAAGAATGGTACCAACACATCCTCCGAGAGCAACTTCTCCCAACCATCCAAAAACAGTTTGGTGATGACCAATGCCTTTTCCAGCATGATGGAGCACCTTGCCATAAGGCAAAAGTGATAACTAAGTGGCTCGGGGAACAAAACATTGACATTTTGGGTCCATGGCCAGGAAACTCCCCAGACCTTAATCCCATTGAGAACTTGTGGTCGATCCTCAAGAGGCGGGTGGACAAACAAAAACCCACAAATTCTGACAAACTCCAAGCATTGATTATGCAAGAATGGGCTGCCATCAGTCAGGATGTGGCCCAGAAGTTCATTGACAGCATGCCAGGGCGGATTGCAGAGGTCTTGAAAAAGAAGGGTCAACACTGCAAATATTGACTCTTTGCATAAACTGAATGTAATTGTCAATAAAAGCCTTTGACACTTATGGAATGCTTGTAATTACACTTCAGTATACCATAGTAACATCTGATAAAAAATATCTCATAACACTGAAGCAGCGAACTTTGTGAAGACCAATACTTGTGTCATTCTCAAACGTTTGACCATGACTGTACACAGGTGATTAAAAATACATTAACCGAAGCATTCTCTCCATCTCTTTCTCCATCTCCCCTGTGCCCCAAATTTTAGTTTTTGTTTTGTTTGATGCAGAGAGCTTCAGTTCCATCAGGATGGTCTTCCTAATGACTACTCATGGAGAGTGGAGAGGAGGGAAGAGAGAGAGAGAGAGAGAGAGAGAGAGAGATAGGGAGAGAGAGATAGGGAGAGAGCGAGAGAGAGAAAGAGGAAGAGAGAGAGGGAGGGAGATTTCAGAAAGAGAAAGAGAGAGCAGGAGATAATCACAATAGGCTAATTGGGTTTTTGTATTGGAAGCAGAACTCTTAGTGTTGAGAGTCTCGGGAGATCTCTTGCAAGCTGTTCAATTTCATGGGAGTTTGGGCATCTGCAATATTTGCTGTTACCAAGTTACTGCTTAGCATATTAGAATCATATAACATTTGAGAAGCCAAATATTAGGAGAATGTTCCAGCCACAGGATTAAGTCTAGGGTTAGAGTTAGGGTTAGAGTTAGGGTTAGGTATAGGGTTAGAGTTAGGTTTAGGGTTAGGGTTAGGTTTAGAGCTAGGTATAGGGTTATAGTTAGGTTTAGGGTTAGGTTTAGAGCTAGGGTTAGGTTTAGGGTTAGGTATAGGGTTAGAGTTAGGTTTAGGGTTAGGTTTAGAGCTAGGGTTAGGTTTAGGGTTAGGTATAGGGTTAGAGTTAGGTTTAGGGTTAGGTTTAGAGCTAGGGTTAGGTTTAGGGTTAGGTATAGGGTTAGGGCTAGGTTTAGGGTTAGGTTTAGAGCTAGGGTTAGGTTTAGGGTTAGGTATAGGGTTAGAGTTAGGTTTAGGGTTAGGTTTAGAGCTAGGGTTAGGTTTAGAGCTAGGGTTAGGGTTAGGTTTAGGGTTAGGTTTAGGGTTAGGTTTAGGTTTAGGTTTAGAGCTAGGGTTAGGTTTAGAGCTAGGGTTAGGTTTAGGGTTAGGTATAGGGTTAGGTTTAGGGTTAGGTTTAGAGCTAGGGTTAGGTTTAGGGTTAGGTTTAGGGTTAGAGTTACACCTTCGTGCGCATTATCATTTTGTCTATCCCCACCAGACACGATCATGACACGCAGGTTAAAATACCAAAACCAACTGTGAATCAACTATTATAATTTCAGGACAGGTCAAAACACACACGAAACATTCATGGACAATAAGCTGTTGCTAGCTAGTTTGACCTGGGAGATGAACATTGGGTTGTTATTCTACCTGGCATGCATATGGTCCTCTTTTTAGCTGGTTCTTTATAGAATTTTGACACATAGTCAAATAAAATAGTGTGTTTCTCTACTCCGATGATTAATCCACAAATAAAAAGGGAAACCTAGTTAGTTATCTTTGTTTCAGCTCTCCTCATTAATCTTATAAGCACCCACGTGGGTTTGTATCTTCGTGAAACCCAATAAGGAGATGGGAGAGGACGGTCCCATCCACCGATACATCCACCCATACATCTGTAGCCCAATAAGGAGAGAGCGTTTTGGGAAACCTTTAGTCTGATTTAGGAGGGCACGACAAAGTTACCTTCCTCTGCCTGTCTTTCATAAAGAGAGTATTGGAGTCTCTCTCTGAGTCTCTACTGCATTCCACAGTTATAGCTAGATACAGTGGCTTGCGAAAGTATTCACCCCCCTTGGCATTTTTTCTATTTTGTTGCCTTACAACCTGGAATTAAAATGGATTTTTGAGGGGTTTGTATCATTTGATTTACACAACATGCCTACAACTTTGAAGATGCAAAATATGTTTTATTGTGAAACAAACAAGAAATAAGACAAAAGAACAGAAAACTTGAGCGTGCATAACTATTCACCCCCACAAAGTCAATACTTTGTAGAGCCATCTTTTGCAGCAATTACAGTTGCAAGTCTCTTGGGGTATATCTCTATAAGCTTGGCACATCTAGCCACTGGGATTTTTGCCCATTCTTCAAGGCAAAACTGCTCTAGCTCCTTCAAGTTGGATGGGTTCCGCTGGTGTACAGCAATCTTTAAGTCATACCACAGATTCTCAATTGGATTGAGGTCTGGGCTTTGACTAGGCCATTCCAAGATATTTAAATGTTTCCCCTTAAACCACTTGAGTGTTGCTTTAGCAGTATGCTTAGGGTCATTGTCCTGATGGAAGGTGAACCTCCGTCCCAGTGTCAAATCTCTGGAAGACTGAAACAGGTTTCCCTCGAGAATTTCCCTGTATTTAGCGCCATCCATCATTCCTTCAATTCTGACCAGTTTCTCAGTCCTTGCCGATGAAAAACATCCCCACAGCATGATGCTGCCACCACCATGCTTCACTGTGGGGATGTTGTTCTCGGGGTGATGAGAGGTGTTGGGTTTGCGCCAGACATAGCGTTTTCCTTGATGGCCAAAAAGCTCAATTTTAGTCTCATCTGACCAGAGTACCTTCTTCCATATGTTTGGGGAGTCTCCCACATGCCTTTTGGCAAACACCAAACTTGTTTGCGTATTTTTTTCTTTAAGCAATGGCTTTTTTTCTGGCCACTCTTCCGTAAAGCCCAGCTCTGTGGAGTGTACGGCTTAAAGTGGTCCTATGGACAGATACTCCAATCTCCGCTGTGGAGCTTTGCAGCTCCTTCAGGGTTATCTTTGGTCTCTTTGTTGCCTCTCTGATTAATGCCCTCTTTGACTGGTCCATCAGATTTGGTGGGCGGCCCTCTCTTGGCAGGTTTGTTGTGGTGCCATATTCTTTCCATTTTTTAATAATGGATTTAATGGTGCTCCGTGGGATGTTCAAAGTTTCTGATATATTTTCATAACCCAACCCTGATCTGTACTTCTCCACAACTTTGTCCCTGACCTGCTTGGAGAGCTCCTTGGTCTTCATGGTGCCGCTTGCTTGGTGGTGCCCCTTGCTTAGTGGTGTTGCAGACTCTGGGCCTTTCAGAACAGGTGTATATATACTGAGATCATGTGACAGATAATGTGACACTTAAATAAAGTCCACCTGTGTGCAATCTAACTAATTATGTGACTTCTGAAGGTAATTGGTTGCACCAGATCTTATTTAGGGGCTTCATAGCAAAGGGGGTGAATACATACAGTGGGGAGAACAAGTATTTGATACACTGCCAATTTTGCAGGTTTTCCTACTTACAAAGCATGTAGAGGTCTGTAATTTTTATCATATGTACACTTCAACTGTGAGAGACGGAATCTAAAACAAAAATCTAGAAAATCACATTGTATGATTTTTAAGTAACTTCTGTACATTCCTATCTGTTATGATTCTCTCTCTCTCTCTCTTTGTTGGTTTGTTTACAGTCACCAGGCTCCCCCCCAAGCTAACACACACACCCCCCTCCCTCCACCGCATCTATCCGCCCCCCAGCCTGTTCAATAATTTATCCCAGTCTGGGGAGAGGCAGGCAGGTTAGCTGGAGGCTTTGAACAGAAGGGCAGGCCTCACTGGGGCTCCTGACTGGTATTAATTAAATACTTCCCAGTATCCCGCCTCTCACAGCTCTCCCTACTGAGGGTGACCTCATTACCCTTCTCCTCACTGTGGGGGGGGTTCTCTTCCTTCCCTTCCTCTGACATACTAAGATAACAATAACATCAACAACCACCCAATGGATCCAGAACCTGTCAGGACAACTCACTGCTCATCTCAACCCGCATGCATACCACTGCTCATCTTAATTGGCGTAAGGTCAATCGAAGTAAGCCGATTAAAACACCTGGTTTCCTAAGCAATCTTTTGAATTATCAGAACATGTAAACATTTTAATCGGCGTTCCAGCTGTGTATTTGATCTGCGCATGTGCTAGCACCAGCCGAGCCAGCTTCCTTCTTTAACGCGAGTGAAGTGAGTTCGGAACAACTGAATGTATGCGTCTTAGAAGTCGTTTTCACATACAAACTTCATATGTCCAAACTCAGAATAAAATATGCATCCCAAAAATACATGGTCGCTGTGGTAGAACGTTTATTTTGATTGGCAATTTTCTGCATTTATCAGAGTGCCATCTGGAAGCCTGATTTCAGATGTGTCCAGGTAAACAGGATTATTAGGGAAATGTTCTTCTTGCAAAGCATGTAAACGTTTTAATGGAACTATTTTATTAAATCTGACTATCCACAATAATCACGTTATTGTATGCATGTAACCATAACACTTAACTCCAATTTAGTTAGATACAGACTGTATATCTCTGCACCTGCCAGGGAGTAAGTTGCAGTGCAAACAGTTTGCCTTGAGGCACACAATAGACTTGCCTTTCCAAGGGGGGATAACGAATGAAGGGCTCATCTCATCAGCTAGCATATCAACTCTGATTTAAGAGGAAACAGAGTCAAGACACCCCCTCCCCTCCCCTCCCCTCCATCTTGTCTTCCCCTCCCTCCCCCCTCTCCTACTGGGTGTATTGATTGAACGCATGCAGACGGTGAAATGGATGGCAGGACATCCATCGGTTTGCTGTCTGGAGACTGGCAGGAAGCTTTAGATTGAGGCGGAATCCCCTCTCTCTGACCTGTGTTTCCTGGACACCTACAGTATTAGCCCATACCTCTTAGCCCCGCAATGCAGAGTAGGACTCTGTTCCAATACTTGAGAAACACATCTTTATGTCCTGATTTCCTTAGAGGAACCCTTCCTTTCACTTATCCAAAGGTGTAGAGAGACGATCAGCTATTGCTTCAAAAAGAAGAGGCAGAGAGAAGGGTGCATCTCTGACGTATATATATATATACAGTGGGGAGAACAAGTATTTGATACACTGCCGATTTTGAAGTTTTTCTTACTTACAAAGCATGTAAAGGTCTGTAATTTTTATCATAGGTACACTTCAACTGTGAGAGACGGAATCTAAAACAAAAATCCAGAAAATCACATTGTATGATTTTTAAGTAATTAATTTGCATTTTATAAGTATTTGATACATCAGAAAAGCAGAACTTAATATTTGCTACAGAAACCTTTGTTTGCAATTACAGAGATCATACGTTTCCTGTAGGTCTTGACCAGGTTTGCACACACTGCAGCAGGGATTTTGGCCCACTCCTCCATACAGACCTTCTCCAGATCCTTCAAGTTTCGGGGCTGTCGCTGGGCAATACGGACTTTCAGCTCCCTCCAAAGATTTTCTATTGGGTTCAGGTCTGGAGACTGGCTAGGCCACTCCAGGACCTTGAGATGCTTCTTACGGAGCCACTCCTTAGTTGCCCTGGCTGTGTGTTTCGGGTCGTTGTCATGCTGGAAGACCCAGCTACGACCTATCTTCAATGCTCTTACTGAGGGAAGGAGGTTGTTGGCCAAGATCTCGCGATACATGGCCCCATCCATCCTCCCCTCAATACGGTACAGTCGTCCTGTCCCCTTTGCAGAAAAGCATCCCCAAAGAATGATGTTTTCACCTCCATGCTTCACGGTTGGGATGGTGTTCTTGGGGTTGTACTCATCCTTCTTCTTCCTCCAAACACGGCGAGTGGAGTTTAGACCAAAAAGCTATATTTTTGTCTCATCAGACCACATGACCTTCTCCCATTCCTCCTCTGGATCATCCAGATGGTCATTGGCAAACTTCAGACGGGCCTGGACATGCGCTGGCTTGAGCAGGGGGACCTTGCGTGTGCTGAAGGATTTTAATCCATGACGGCGTAGTGTGTTACTAATGGTTTTCTTTGAGACTGTGGTCCCAGCTCTCTTCAGGTCATTGACCAGGTCCTGCCGTGTAGTTCTGGGCTGATCCCTCACCTTCCTCATGATCATTGATGCCCCACGAGGTGAGATCTTGCAAGGAGCCCCAGTCTGAGGGTGATTGACTGTCATCTTGAACTTCTTCCATTTTCTAATAATTGCTCCAACAGTTGTTGCCTTCTCACCAAGCTGCTTGCCTATTGTCCTGTAGCTCATCCCAGCCTTGTGCAGGTCTACAATTTTATCCCTGATGTCCTTACACAGCTCTCTGGTCTTGGCCATTGTGGAGAGGTTAGAGTCTGTTTGATTGAGTGTGTGGACAGGTGTCTTTTATACAGGTAACGAGTTCAAACAGGTGCAGTTAATACAGGTAATGAATGGAGAACAGGAGAGCTTCTTAAAGAAAAACTAACAGGTCTGTGAGAGCCGGAATTCTTACTGGTTGGTAGGTGATCAAATACTTATGTCATGCAATAAAATGCCAATTAATTACTTAAAAATCATACAATGTGATTTTCTGGATTTTTGTTTTAGATTCCGTCTCTCACAGTTGAAGTGTACCTATAATAAAAATTACAGACCTCTACATGCTTTGTAAGTAGGAAAACCTGCAAAATCGGCAGTGTATCAAATACTTGTTCTCCCCACTGTATTAGAACACGGCCTATGCTGAAGGGTGCATCTCTGACGTATTAGAACACGGCCAAGGAGAGGAGGAAAATCTCCGAAGTATTAGAACGGGACCAAGTCCAAGATCTCCAGTCAAGTCTAGCCTCAGAGAAAATATTGGTTTTAAACAGGTCAACATTCACAAGGCCGCAGGGCCAGACGGATTATCAGGATGCGTGCCCAGAGCATGCGCTGACCAGCTGGCAAGTGCCTTCACTGACATTTTCAATCTCTCCCTGACCCAGTCTGTAATACCTACATGTTTCAAGCAGAACACCATAGTCCCTGTGCCCAAGAACGCCAAGGTAACTTGTCTAAATGACTATCGCCCATAGCACTCACATATGTAGCCATGAAATGCTTTGACACCAATGGCTCACACCAACACCATCATCCCAGACACCCTGGACCCACTCTATCAATCAGATCCACAGATGATGCAATCTCTATTGCACTCCACACTGCCCTTTCCCACCTGGACAAAAGGAACACCTACGTGAGAATGCTATTCATTGACTACAGCTCAGCGTTCAACACCATAGTGCCCTCCAAGCTCATCACTAAGCTAAGGACCCTGGGACTAAACACCTCCCTCTGCAACTGGATCCTGGACTTCCTGACGGGCCGCCCCCAGGTGGTGAGTGTCGGCAAAAACGCATCCACCAAGCTGACCCTCAACACGGGTCCCCTCATTCAAATGGAAATCAATTTATAACATTTCTGACATGCTTTTTTCTGGAATTTTTTGTTGTTATTCTGTCTCTCACTGTTCAAATAAACCTATCATTAAAATTATAGACTGATCATTTCTTTGTCAGTGGGCAAATGTACAAAATCAGCAGGGGATCAAATACTTTTTCCCCTTACTGTATATATACAGTGGGGAAAAAAAGTATTTAGGCAGCCACCAATTGTGCAAGTTCTCCCACTTAAAAAGATGAGAGAGGCCTGTAATTTTCATCATAGGTACACGTCAACTATGACAGACAAATTGAGAAAAAAAATCCAGAAAATCACATTGTAGGATTTTTTATGAATTTATTTGCAAATTATGGTGGAAAATAAGTATTTGGTCACCTACAAACAAGCAAGATTTCTGGCTCTCACAGACCTGTAACTTCTTCTTTAAGAGGCTCCTCTGTCCTCCACTCGTTACCTGTATTAATGGCACCTGTTTGAACTTGTTATCAGTATAAAAGACAACTGTCCACAACCTCAAACAGTCACACTCAAAACTCCACTATGGCCAAGACCAAAGAGCTGTCAAAGGACACCAGAAACAAAATTGTAGACCTGCACCAGGCTGGGAAGACTGAATCTGCAATAGGTAAGCAGCTTGGTTTGAAGAAATCAACTGTGGGAGCAATTATTAGGAAATGGAAGACATACAAGACCACTGATAATCTCCCTCGATCTGGGGCTCCACGCAAGATCTCACCCCGTGGGGTCAAAATGATCACAAGAACGGTGAGCAAAAATCCCAGAACCACACGGGGGGACCTAGTGAATGACCTGCAGAGAGCTGGGACCAAAGTAACAAAGCCTACCATCAGTAACACACTACGCCGCAAGGGACTCATATTCTGCAGTGCCAGACGTGTCCCCCTGCTTAAGCCAGTACATATCCAGGCCAGTCTGAAGTTTGCTAGAGTGCATTTGGATGATCCAGAAGAGGATTGGGAGAATGTCATATGGTCAGATGAAACCAAAATATAACTTTTGGTAAAAAACTCAACTCGTCCTGTTTGGAGGACAAAGAATGCTGAGTTGCATCCAAAGAACACCATACCTACTGTGAAGCATGGGGGTGGAAACATCATGCTTTGGGGCTGTTTTTCTGCAAAGGGACCAGGACGACTGATCCGTGTAAAGGAAAAAATGAATGGGGCCATGTATCGTGAGATTTTGAGTGAAAACCTCCTTCCATCAGCAAGGGCATTGAAGATGAAACGTGGCTGGGTCTTTCAGCATGACAATGATCCCAAACACACCGTCCGGGCAACGAAGGAGTGGCTTCGTAAGAAGCATTTCAAGGTCCTGGAGTGGCCTAGCCAGTCTCCAGATCTCAACCCCATAGAAAATCTTTGGAGGGAGTTGAAAGTTTGTGTTGCCCAGCGACAGCCCCAAAACATCACTGCTCTAGAGGAGATCTGCATGGAGGAATGGGCCAAAATATCAGCAACAGTGTGTGAAAACCTTGTGAAGACTTACAGAAAACGTTTGACCTGTGTCATTGCCAACAAAGGGTATATAACAAAGTATTGAGAAACTTTTATTATTGACCAAATACTTATTTTCCACCATAATTTGCAAATAAATTCATTAAAAATACTACAATGTGATTTTCTTTTCTCATTTTGTCTGTCATAGTTGACGTGTACCTATTATGAAATTTACAGGCCTCGCTCATCTTTTTAAGTGGGAGAACTTGCACAATTGGTGGCTGACTAAATACTTTTTTTCCCCACTGTATATATATATATATATACAGTGGGGAGAACAAGTATTTGATACACTGCCGATTTTGCAGGTTTTCCTACTTACAAAGCATGTAGAGGTCTGTAATTTTTATCATAGGTACACTTCAACTGTGAGAGACGGAATCTAAAACAAAAATCCAGAAAATCACATTGTATGATTTTAAAGTAATTAATTTGCATTTTATTGCATGACATAAGTATTTGATCACCTACCAACCAGTAAGAATGCCGGCTCTCACAGACCTGTTAGTTTTTCTTTAAGAAGCCCTCCTGTTCTCCACTCATTACCTGTATTAACTGCACCTGTTTGAACTCGTTACCTGTATAAAAGACATGTCCACACACTCAATCAAACAGACTCCAACCTCTCCACAATGGCCAAGACCAGAGAGCTGTGTAAGGACATCAGGGATAAAATTGTAGACCTGCACAAGGCTGGGATGGGCTACAGGACAATAGGGAAGCAGCTTGGTGAGAAGGCAACAACTCTTGGCGCAATTATTAGAAAATGGAAGAAGTTCAAGATGACAGTCAATCATCCTCGGTCTGGGGCTCCTTGCAAGATCTCACCTCGTGGGGCATCAATGATCATGAGGAAGGTGAGGGATCAGCCCAGAACTACACGGCAGGACCTGGTCAATGACCTGAAGAGAGCTGGGACCACAGTCTCAAAGAAAACCATTAGTAACACACTACGCCGTCATGGATTAAAATACTGCAGCGCACGCAAGGTACCCCTGCTCAAGCAAGCGCATGTCCAGGCCCCTCTGAAGTTTGCCAATGACCATCTGGATGATCCAGAGGAGGAATGGGAGAAGGTCATGTGGTCTGATGAGACAGAAATAGAGCTTTTTGGTCTAAACTCCACTCGCCGTGTTTGGAGGAAGAAGAAGGATGAGTACAACCCCAAGAACACCATCCCAACCGTGAAGCATGGAGGTGGAAACATCATTCTTTGGGGATGCTTTTCTGCAAAGGGGACAGGACGACTGCACCGTATTGAGGGGAGGATGGATGGGGCCATATATTGCGAGATCTTGGCCAACAACCCCCTTCCCTCAGTAAGCATTGAAGATGGGTCGTGGCTGGGTCTTCCAGCATGACAACGACCCGAAACACACAGCCAGGGCAACTAAGGAGTGGCTCAGTAAGAAGCATCTCAAGGTCCTGAAGTGGCCTAGCCAGTCTCCAGACCTTAATCCCATAGAAAATCTGTGGAAGGAGCTGAAGGTTTGAGTTGCCAAACGTCAGCCCTGAAACCTTAATGACTTGGAGAAGATCTGCAAAGAGGAGTGGGACAAAATCCCTCCTGAGATGTGTGCAAATCTGGTGGCCAACTACAAGAAACGTCTGACCTCTGTGATTGCCAACAAGGGTTTTGCCACCAAGTACGAAGTCATGTTTTGCAGAGGGGTCAAATACTTATTTCCTCATTAAAATGCAAATCAATTTATAACATTTTTGACATGCGTTTTTCTGGATTTTTTTGTTGTTATTCTGTCTCTCACTGTTCAAATAAACCTACCATTAAAATTATAGACTGATCATTTCTTTGTCAGTGGGCAAACGTACAAAATCAGCAGGGGATCAAATACTTTTTTCCCTCACTGTATATACACATGCCAGGTGCCATTAATACAGGTAACGAGTGGAGGACAGAGGAGCCTCTTAAAGAAGAAGTTACAGGTCTGTGAGAGCCAGAAATCTTGCTTGTTTGTAGGTGACCAAATACTTATTTTCCACCATAATTTGCAAATAAATCCATTAAAAATCCTACAATGTGATTTTCTGGAAAAAACATTCTCAATTTGTCTGTCATAGTTGACGTGTACCTATGATGAAAATTACAGGCTTCTCTCATCTTTTTAAGTGGGAGAACTTGCACAATTGGTGGCTGACTAAATACTTTTTTCCCCCACTGTACACATTTATATAAATGTATATACATATATATACACATATATACATATATATATATATATACACACACACACACACACACACATACATACACATATATATACACATACATACAGTGGGGAAAAAAAGTATTTAGTCAGCCACCAATTGTGCAAGTTCTCCCACTTAAAAAGATGAGAGAGACCTGTCATTTTCATCATAGGTACACATCCAGAAAATCACATTGTAGGATTTTTAATGAATTTATTTGCAAATTATGGTGGAAAATAAGTATTTGGTCAATAATAAAAGTTTCTCAATACTTTGTTATATACCCTTTGTTGGCAATGACACAGGTCAAATGTTTTCTGTAAGTCTTCACAAGGTTTTCACACACTATTGCTGGTATTTTGGCCCATTCCTCCATGCAGATCTCCTCTAGAGCAGTGATGTTTTGGGGTTGTCGCTGGGCAACACGGACTTTCAACTCCCTCCAAAGATTTTCTATGGGGTTGAGATCTGGAGACTGGCTAGGCCACTCCAGGACCTTGAAATGCTTCTTACGAAGCCACTCCTTCGTTGCCCGGGCGGTGTGTTTGGGATCATTGTCATGCTGAAAGACCCAGCCACGTTTCATCTTCAATGCCCTTGCTGATGGAAGGAGGTTTTCACTCAAAATCTCACGATACATGGCCCCATTCATTCTTTCCTTTACACGGATCAGTCGTCCTGGTCCCTTTGCAGAAAAACAGCCCCAAAGCATGATGTTTCCACCCCCATGCTTCACAGTAGGTATGGTGTTCTTTGGATGCAACTCAGCATTCTTTGTCCTCCAAACACGACGAGTTGAGTTTTTACCAAAAAGTTATATTTTGGTTTAATCTGACCATATGACATTCTCCCAATCCTCTTCTGGATCATCCAAATGCACTCTAGCAATCTTCAGACGGACCTGGACATGTACTGGCTTAAGCAGGGGGACACGTCTGGCACTGCAGGATTTGTGTGAAGGAGAAGCAGGGGGAGCATGGGCAAGTTGCAGCGGAGGGTGCAGAGTTGGTGGCCGGGGTAGTGGTAGCCAGGTGGAAAGCATGGCCAGCCGTAGCAAAATGCTTGTTGAAATTCTCGATTATTGTAGATTTATCGGTGGTGATAGTGTTTCCTAGCCTCAGTGCAGTGGGCAGCTGGGAGGAAGTGCTCTTATTCTCCATGGACTTTACAGTGTCCCAAAACTTTTTGGAGTTAGTGCTACAGGATGCAAATTTCTGTTTGAAAAAGTTAGCCTTTGCTTTCCTGACTGCTTGTGTATATTGGTTCCTAACTTCCCTGAAAAGTTGCATACGCGGGGGTTATTTGATGCTAATGCAGTACGCCACAGGATGTTTTTGTGCTGGTCAAGGGCAGTCAAGTCTGAGGAGAACCAGGGGCAAATCTGTTCTTAGTTCTGTATTTTTTGAATGGGGCATGTTTATTTAAGATTGAGAGGAAATTACTTTTAAAGAACAACCAGGCATCCTCTACTGATGGAATGAGATCTATATCCATCCAGGATACCTGGGCCAGGTCAATTAGGAAGGCCTGCTCTTGTTTTAGGGAGCGTTTGACAGTGATGAGGGGTGGTCGTTTGACCGCAGACCCGTTACGGACGCAGGCAATAAGGCAGTGATCGCTGAGATCCTGGTTGAAGACAGCGGAGGTGTATTTAGAGGGTAAGTTAGTCAGGATGATATCTATGAGGGTACCCATGTTTACGGATTTAGGGTTGTACCTGGTAGGTTCGTTGATAATTTGTGTGAGACTGAGGGCATCTAGTTTGGATTGTAGGATGGGTGGGGTGTTAAGCATATCCCAATTTAGGTCACCAAGCAGTACGAACTCTGAGGATAAATGGGGGGCAATCAATTCACATATGGTGTCCAGGGCACAGCTGGGGGCTGAGCGGGGTCTGTAGCAAGCGGCAACAGTGAGAGACTTATTTCTGGAAAGGTGGATTTTTAGAAGTAGAAGCTCAAACTGTTTGGGCACAGACCTGGATAGTATGATAGAGCTCTGCAGGCTATCTCTACAGTAGATTGCAACTCCACCCCCTTTGGCAGTTCTATCTAGATGGAAAATGTTATAGTTGGGGAATTTTTGGTGGCCTTCCTAAGCCAGGATTCAGATACTGCTAGAACATCAGGGTTGGCGGAGTGTGCTAATGCAGTGAATAACAAAAACTTAGGAAGGAGACTTCTGATGTTAACATACAAGAAACCAAGGTTTTTACGGTTACAGAAGTCAACAAATGATAGCGCCTGGGGAGTAGGAGTGATACTGAGGGCTGCAGGGCCTGGGTTAGCCTCTACATCACCAGAGGAACAGAGGAGGACTAGAATAAGGATACGGCTAAAGGCTTTAAGAACTGGTCTTCTAGTGCGTTGGGTACATAGAATAAAGGGGGCAGATTTCTGGGCGTTGTAGAAAAGATTCAGGGCATTATGTACAGACAAGGATATGGAAGAATATGAGTAAAGTAGAGGTAAACCTAAGCGTTGGGTAACAATGAAAGAGATAGCATCACTGGAGGCACCGATTGAGTCGGTCTCCGCGTGTATGGGGGGTGGGACAAAGGAGCTATCTAAGGCAGGTTTAGCTGGGCTGGGGGATCTACAGTGAAATAGTACAATTAGAAATAACCGAAACAGCAATAAGCAAACCATATTGACATGGGAGAGAGGCATAAAGCAATCACAGGTGTAATTTGAGAGAGCTAAGACAACAGCTGGTAATGGCGACACAGTTTGGGCTGAGGCTAAACATAAACAGGATGCGGTACCGTAAAATGGAACAGTCCAGCAGGCATCAGCTGTATAGCTGAGTTATCATAAGGTCCGGTGAACAGCAATAGGATAGTTCGGAGGTAGTTCGGGGGCTGCTAAAGCACTAGCGAGCAAGAGGCCACGGCTAGCGTGTGCTAGCGGGCCGGGGCTAGCAGATGGAATCTTCGTGGTCGACGTCGTAACGGGAAGCCTGTTGTAACCACATCAGACGATTTCGTCGGCAGACCAGTCGTGTAGGATCGGCAGGGCTCCGTGTCAACACTAGGTGGTCCCGTCCGGTTGACAGAGAGGTAGATAGACGGGAGATGGGCCTAGTTCAGGATGATTAGCCAAACCACAACGTCCATTTTGTTGCAGCTAGCTGGTAGTGATGAATCCGGAGTTAAAGGTCCAGTGATTCAGTGATTCCGGCAGAAAAACTGATATGTTCTGGGTCGATAACGCGCTGTGCAGACAGTGCAGACTGGCCGAATAATAGTCTAGGCTAGAGCTGGCTGGTAGGTGGTGCAGGCCACGGACAATGGTGCTAGTTAGCTGGCTACTCCCGTCCGGTAGACCGAGAGGTAGATAGCCGGGATATGGGCCTGGCTCTAGGCTAGCTCAAGGCTAACTGGTGCTTGCATCGGGGGCAGTGGTGATTAGCCAAACAGCAACATCCATTCGGTTGCGGCTAGCTAGTTGCGATCCGGTGATTAATGTCCAGTGATTAAATTATTCCGGCAGACAAATCCAATGTTCTGGGTGAAATACCGCTAACTGTGGCTAATAGCAAGAATGAAATCAGGCCTTCTTCTTGAGTGTCTGATAATCTACCATTTACATGGGAGTGGTTAAAACATGCTAATAATGGTCCTCTGAGTATATCAAAAAAGGTTTGGTATACCTCGACTGGTATGCCATCCCACCCTGGAGTTTTCCCAGACTTAAAGTCTTTAATTGCATCCAGAAGTTCCTCCTCTGTAATTTTCACGAGTCTTTCTGTATGGCTGTTAATTTTACATTATCAATAGAAAAAAAATCTCTACAATTTGCTTCAGTTAGAGGAGATGGAGGCAACTGAAACGAAAACGTATGCTTAAAGTACTTTGTTTCCTCCTTCAAAATATCATTTGGTGAATCTTGGGTGACTCCGTCATTTGTAAGCAGTTTCAATAAATTATTTTTGGTAGCATTCCTATGTTGAAGATTAAAAAATATTTGGTGCATTTTTCCCCATATTCCATCCAGTGTGCTTTATTTTTATAATATATTACACTTGATCTTTCTTGAATAAGTTTCTCAATTTCTTTTTGTTTTTCCTCTAATTTATTCTGAGCCTCTATGTCACAGTTTTTATTGCTATCTATCTGTTCTGTAAGACCTTCTATTTAATTTGTTAGTGTGGACTCTTTTGACCTAAATTGCTTTTGTTTTCGAGATGAGTACTGAATTGCATGGCCTCTAAAGGCACATTTAAAGGTGTCCCATACAATAAGGGGATTTGCTGTACCTATGTTATGTCGGAAGAAATCAGTTATCAATTCCTCTGTCCTAGTTAAAAACAAGTTATCATCCAAAAGGCTTTGATTAAATTTCCAATATCCTCGCCCATGTGGAAATTCAATAAGAGTAATGTATATGCCAATTACATGATGGTCCGACCGCATTCTGTCCCCTATCAACACTTTTTAAACTTTTGGTGCCAATGAGAATGACATAAGAAAGTAGTCAAGACGACAAGCTTGATTGAGTCTCCGCCATGTATATCTCACTAGATCAGGATATTTAAGCCTCCATATATCTACTAGTTCTAATGTATCCATGACATTCACGATTTCCTTAAGAGCATGAGGGTGATTGTTTGCAGTGTGATTTCCTTTACGGTCCATTGAGCTATTTAAAACTGTATTATAATCTCCCACCATAATAGAGCTTGCAAGGTCGATAATTTATTATACATATTTTCAAAGAAGTGTGGATCATCATTATTTTGTCCGTAAAGGTTAATGAGCCATATTTGTTAATGGTCCAATAACATATTTAAAATAATCCATCTACCTTGCGTATCTGTTTGGACAATTTGCACATTCAGATCGAAAGTACTGTTCATTAATATCATCACCCCTTTTTAGTTTCTTAGCCCCTGGGAGAAGTACACTGCTCAAAAAAATAAAGGGAACACTTAAACAACACAATGTAACTCCAAGTCAATCACACTTCTGTGAAATCAAACTGTCCACTTAGGAAGCAACACTGATTGACAATACATTTCACATGCTGTTGTGCAAATGGAATAGACAACAGGTGGAAATTATAGGCAATTAGCAAGACACCCCCAATAAAGGACTGGTTTTGCAGGTGGTGACCACAGACCACTTCTCAGTTCCTATGCTTCCTGGCTGATGTTTTGGTCACTTTTGAATGCTGGCGGTTCTTTCACTCTAGTGGTAGCATGAGACGGAGTCTACAACCCACACAAGTGGCTCAGGTAGTGCAGCTCATCCAGGATGGCACATCAATGCGAGCTGTGGCAAGAAGGTTTGCTGTGTCTGTCAGCGTAGTGTCCAGAGCATGGAGGCGCTACCAGGAGACAGGCCAGTACATCAGGAGACGTGGAGGAGGCCGTAGGAGGGCAACAACCCAGCAGCAGGACTGCTACCTCCGCCTTTGTGCAAGGAGGAGCAGGAGGAGCACTGCCAGAGCCCTGCAAAATGACCTCCAGCAGGCCACAAATGTGCATGTGTCTGCTCAAACGGTCAGAAAGAGACTCCATGAGGATGGTATGAGGGCCTGACGTCCACAGGTGGGGGTTGTGCTTACAGCCCAACACCGTGCAGGACGTTTGGCATTTGCCAGAGAACACCAAGATTGGCAAATTCGCCACTGGCGCCCTGTGCTCTTCACAGATGAAAGCAGGTTCACACTGAGCACATGTGACAGATGTGACAGAGTCTGGAGACGCCGTGGAGAACGTTCTGCTGCCTGCAACATCCTCCAGCATGACCGGTTTGGCGGTGGGTCAGTCATGGTGTGGGGTGGCATTTCTTTGGGGGGCCGCACATCCCTCCATGTGCTCGCCAGAGGTAGCCTGACTGCCATTAGGTACCGAGATGAGATCCTCAGACCCCTTGTGAGACCATATGCTGGTGCGGTTGTCCCTGGGTTCCTCCTAATGCAAGACAATGCTAGACCTCATGTGGCTGGAGTGTGTCAGCAGTTCCTGCAAGAGGAAGGCATTGATGCTATGGACCGCCCGTTCCCCAGACCTGAATCCTATTGAGCACATCTGGGACATCATGTCTCGCTCCATCCACCAACGCCACGTTGCACCACAGACTGTCCAGGAGTTGGCGGATGCTTTAGTCCAGGTCTGGAAGGAGATCCCTCAGGAGACCATCCGCCACCTCATCAGAAGCATGCCCAGGCGTTGTAGGGAGGTCATACAGGCACGTGGAGGCCACACACACTACTGAGCCTCATTTTGACTTGTTTTAAGGACATTACATCAAAGTTGGATCAGCCTGTAGTGTGGTTTTCCACTTTAATTTTGAGGGTGACTCCAAATCCAGACCTCCATGGGTTGATACATTTGATTTCCATTGATCATTTTTGTGTGATTTTGTTGTCAGCACATTCAACTATGTAAAGAAAAAAGTATTTAATAAGATTATTTAATTCATTCAGATCTAGCATGTGTTATTTTAATGTTCCCTTTATGTTTTTGAGCAGTGTATATTTCGCCCCCCACATTCCTTTTTCCACGCAACTTCGTCTAGCTGGAATTGTTGAATGGGTTTCCTGTAAACAATAGATATTATATTCCTCTTTGAGCTATGTAAATATCGTTCTTCTTTTGTTATTATCTGCTAAACAATTACAATTATAACTATTACACAATGCTTTGTTAGATGTGTGCGGTAAAGTGGGAGAGAAACCTTGAGGTTTGAGGTCAGTTGTGTGTGTGTGTGTGTGTGTGTGTATCTGGGTCTGCAGGCAGGATCACAGGCCTGACCTTCATTATGTCTGGGATTACAGTCTGCTAGTGGTGGAGAGGTCAGGCAGCAGTCATACACTCACACACACTGGCTCTCAGCTTCATTAGCGATTAGCTCTTCACTAACTGAACCTAGCATGCTATTCACACACGCCACTGGTGGCGCCAGTGGAGGGCAGAGGCTAGCTGCCCGCTTCACAGTAGAACCAGAGACAACACACACACATTTGGAGGTGGCAGCGTCTGCGTCCCAAATGCCACCCTATTCCCTACATAGTGCACTACTTTTGACCAGAGCCCTATGGTCAAACGTAGTGCACTATCGATGGATTAGGGTGGCATTTGGGACGCAGAAGCTGCCACCATGCGGCTTTAGCCCTAAACTACAGAGAGAGGGAGAACATGGTGTATAACATAGAAATGAGTGATGGAGATGTGTGCGTGTGTGTGTGTGTGTGTGTGTGTGTGTGTGTGTGTGTGCGTGTGTGTGTGCGTGTGTATGTGTGTGTGTGTGTGTGTACGTGCATGTGGTACAGGTCGTATGGCGTGTACGGTTTTGGCATGTGTGGGAAAATTGTAATATTTTCCCTGTCATGTCCTCGTTCCAGCACCACACTGTGTCTCCATGGTTCCAGCACCACCCTCCGTCTCCATGGTTCCAGCACCGCTCTGTGTCTCCATGGTTCCAGCACCACCCTCCGTCTCCATGGTTCCAGCACCGCTCTGTGTCTCCATGGTTCCAGCACCACTCATGGTTATGATAATATACCGTATGGTGATTGGAATGTAGCGTGACGAAATGCATTAATGTAATGTAAACAGACAGGATTGTAGAACACATAGAACAAATTCCACTGTGGATTCACAGATCATCCCCTACTCCCACACACAGAGACAGAGACAGAGACAGAGAGAGAGACAGAGACAGAGACAGAGACAGAGACAGAGACAAAGGAGAAGGAGCAACACAGATTCAGAGGCCTCTTTGTTTCTTCTGGACAAACAACCCCCTCTGTGTGAAACAGTTATCTGACATACAGTACTAGCATCCTCAGACAGAACAGTGTTCATAGCAGGTCACATCTCCTAAAAAACCCATCAGACACCAACGTCAGGGACCAGTTTCCCAGAGTAAACCAGTTATCCAGACAGCAGCTAGTGCTAACAGACAGCAGCTAGTGCTAACAGACAGCAGCTAGTGCTAACAGACAGCAGCTAGAGCTAACAGACAGCAGCTAGTGCTAACAGACAGCAGCTAGAGCTAACAGACAGCAGCTAGTGCTAACAGACAGCAGCTAGTGCTAACAGACAGCAGCTAGTGCTAACAGACAGCAGCTAGTGCTAACAAACAGCAGCTAGAGCTAACAGACAGCAGCTAGTGCTAACAGACAGCAGCTAGTGCTAACAGACAGCAGCTAGTGCTAACAGACAGCAGCTAGAGCTAACAGACAGCAGATAGTGCTAACAGACAGCAGCTAGTGCTAACAGACAGCAGCTAGTGCTAACAGACAGCAGCTAGAGCTAACAGACAGCAGCTAGTGCTAACAGACAGCAGCTAGTGCTAACAGACAGCAGCTAGAGCTAACAGACAGCAGCTAGTGCTAACAGACAGCAGCTAGTGCTAACAGACAGCAGCTAGAGCTAACAGACAGCAGCTAGTGCTAACAGACAGCAGCTAGTGCTAACAGACAGCAGCTAGTGCTAACAGACAGCAGCTAGAGCTAACAGACAGCAGCTAGTGCTAACAGACAGCAGCTAGTGCTAACAGACAGCTGCATGTTGTTTATGTGCCTTAGGCCAGCAACAACAATCTCCTGTAGCGATGATGACATCACAAGTCCTTTATCCAGGAGAGGCTCAACACACTGGCTGGCCGCCCTGCAACACCCCCGCTAATCCGTAAACATGTCAGACAAACACACACAACCCCCTAACCCACACAGAGGGCCCAATCCCCTCTCTTTACACGGGACTTGAGACAATTGGATGAACTGCCTGGACTCTCAGGACATTAACCATGTAGGTCTGTGTGTGTGTATATTTCACTCCATCTGTAAAGACTTGGCCCTGGGAGACTGTAGGTTTCAGAGATCTTAGTGTTTTACTGTCATGTGGAGCCATCAAACCATCATGCCAAGACAGAAACACACACACACACACACACACAGAGGGGTTGCTTTCAGTGGAGGATGATGCTTATGGCTGCGTGAAAAACCAAGGACTGGAGCCAGAGAAACTGTTTGATTCACATTCAACATGCATTTTCCATATGGTTGAATAGAACAGTCTTTCAGAGAATGGTACAATCTGTGCTGGGGAGATGGAAATGTGCAGAGGAGTTCAAATCAGCCGCTGCCGTGGAGATAGCATTGACACGCACGCATGCACGCTCGCACACTCCCAGACGTATTTGAGCAGAGCGATGGCTGGGTCAGTGAGTAACAGTCAGAGCAAAATTGCCTGGTAACCTTTCTAACAGTGTGAGAGCTGACAGTGTTGTGAAATGGCTTGGTGCAATAATGGCAGATAGCTCAGTACTCTGACACTGTGAAAGAAAGAAAGAAAGAAAGGTCCACAACTCTCCCCCAGTGTGTATACCTAACCTCTCACAGGGTGACAAGTGGTGTGTTAATGTGCATCTCATCTGTCTCCATTCTGTCCAACACCAGACTTCTACACCATCTGTCTCCATTCTGTCCAACACCAGACTTCTACACCATCTGTCTCCATCCTGTCCAACACCAAACTTTTACACCATCTGTCTCCATCCTGTCCAACACCAGACTTTTACACCATCTGTCTCCATCCTCCAACACCAGACTTTTACACCATCTGTCTCCATCCTCCAACACCAGACTTCTACACCATCTGTCTCCATCCTGTCCAACACCAAACTTTTACACCATCTGTCTCCATCCTGTCCAACACCAAACTTTTACACCATCTGTCTCCATCTTCCAACACCAGACTTCTACACCATCTGTCTCCATCCTGTCCAACACCAAACTTTTACACCATCTGTCTCCATTCTGTCCAACACCAGACTTCTACACCATCGGTCTCCATTCTGTCCAACACCAGACTTCTTCACCATCTGTCTCCATTCTGTCCAACACCAAACTTCTACACCATCGGTCTCCATTCTGTCCAACACCAGACTTCTACACCATCGGTCTCCATTCTGTCCAACACCAGACTTCTACACCATCGGTCTCCATTCTGTCCAACACCAGACTTCTTCACCATCGGTCTCCATTCTGTCCAACACCAGACTTCTACACCATCGGTCTCCATTCTGTCCAACACCAGACTTCTACACCATCGGTCTCCATTCTGTCCAACACCAGACTTCTACACCATCTGTCTCCATTCTGTCCAACACCAGACTTCTTCACCATCGGTCTCCATTCTGTCCAACACCAGACTTCTACACCATCGGTCTCCATTCTGTCCAACACCAAACTTCTACACCATCGGTCTCCATTCTGTCCAACACCAGACTTCTTCACCATCGGTCTCCATTCTGTCCAACACCAAACTTCTACACCATCGGTCTCCATTCTGTCCAACACCAGACTTCTTCACCATCGGTCTCCATTCTGTCCAACACCAGACTTCTACACCATCGGTCTCCATTCTGTCCAACACCAGACTTCTTCACCATCGGTCTCCATTCTGTCCAACACCAAACTTCTACACCATCGGTCTCCATTCTGTCCAACACCAGACTTCTTCACCATCGGTCTCCATTCTGTCCAACACCAAACTTCTACACCATCGGTCTCCATTCTGTCCAACACCAGACTTCTACACCATCTGTCTCCATTCTGTCCAACACCAGACTTCTACACCATCGGTCTCCATTCTGTCCAACACCAGACTTCTACACCATCGGTCTCCATTCTGTCCAACACCAGACTTCTACACCATCGGTCTCCATTCTGTCCAACACCAGACTTCTACACCATCGGTCTCCATTCTGTCCAACACCAGACTTCTTCACCATCGGTCTCCATTCTGTCCAACACCAGACTTCTTCACCATCGGTCTCCATTCTGTCCAACACCAGACTTCTACACCATCGGTCTCCATTCTGTCCAACACCAGACTTCTTCACCATCGGTCTCCATTCTGTCCAACACCAAACTTCTACACCATCGGTCTCCATTCTGTCCAACACCAGACTTCTTCACCATCGGTCTCCATTCTGTCCAACACCAAACTTCTACACCATCGGTCTCCATTCTGTCCAACACCAAACTTCTACACCATCGGTCTCCATTCTGTCCAACACCAGACTTCTTCACCATCGGTCTCCATTCTCTCCATACAGATGATATAAAGCTGTATCCCAGCTGGCACCCTATGCTATTCCCTACATAGTGCACTATGGGACCTGGTCAAAAGTAGTGCACTAAATTGGGAATAGGGTGCCATTTGGGACACAACTATAGATGTCAGGGGTTGACAGGATGTGGATTGAAGAGATTGTACCAACGCAGACCCACGGCCACGCACTGTGCTTCACACCAACCCTGTTTAATTCTCTATTTGTCTTCTCCCAGGCGGCAGAGAGGATGACAGGAAGAGTGTGAAGAGAAAGAGAGAGAAATAAAGTGTGTAAAGAAGAAAGGATGAGTGGAGGAGTGTGAGGACTCTTGTGTTCCTTTTTCATTATGAGAGTGTTACGTGGGCAGTGTGTGTGTGTGTGTGTGTGTGTGTGTGTCAGGGTTACGTGGGCAGCTCCTGCTCTACTCTCTCTTCGTCCGCAATGAAGACCTGAGTGGTTCTCTGACACTTCTCTGTCCTCATCTTTTCTTCGCAGTTCTGTTGTTCTCCTCTCCCTTCCCCACCACCTGCCCACTAACTCAGTGTTCCCCGTGAGATTTCCATCTGGGTTCTACTCCTCTCCCAGCACTGTCTAAAACGCTAATGCAACCATAATGTGACAAATAAACATGTCATTTAAAACCACCTACCCTGCCCACACACACGCGGACACACACATGCACACCCTCTCTGTCGACCCCTTTCCCACTCCCTTTCCTCTATACAGTAACTCCCATCTATCAATCCTCTCTCCTTCTCTTTATTTAAAACCCTGTCTTTCCGTGAACACACAGCCATAAAGCCTCCCTCTGTGACTTTGATTCCACCTACCTCTTTCTCTCCTTCTTCGCCTCTCCTGTTTGATTTGAATGCAGAGCCACGACTTTCTTTTGTATCCCAAATGGAAACCTTTTACCTTACCCTGTGGGCCCTGGTCAAAAGTAGTGCACTATGTAGGGAATAGGGTGTCATTTGGAACTCAGCCTCACATTCTTTGCTGCAGGGTGTCTATTAAGTTCATGCCTCTTCTTCTTTATCTCTGTCTGAAGAAAATAAGACATCTCTCTGTTCCTGACTGGAGCCCACAGCTGTCCAACCTCTACCCCTAACCAGTACAGCATCAAACGAAGGGAGGGAGGGAGGGAGGGAGGGAGGGCAGAGCCCACATCAAGGTCTTAGCAGTGGCCTCTCCTCCCACACTGATGACTCACACACACACACACACACACACACACCTCCCACAGAACTGAGAGATACAGCTAACCTCCCACAGAACTGAGAGATACAGCTAACCTCCCACAGAACTGATACAGCTAACCTCCCACAGAACTGAGAGATACAGCAAACCTCCCACAGAACTGATACAGCTAACCTCCCACAGAACTGAGAGATACATCAAACCTCCCACAGAGCTGAGATACAGCAAACCTCCCACAGAACTGATACAGCTAACCTCCCACATAACTGAGAGATACAGCAAACCTCCCACAGAACTGAGAGATACAGCAAACCTCCAACAGAGCTGATACAGAGATGGGGGAGATGTACATCTATTTGAACTCTGAGACAGACCATGGTAGGTAGATATGTGTATGTGTAACGGATTGAGATCGTACTGAACAAACTCAGCCAGTTGGCGCCTACAATCAGATCCTTTTCAGTGGTCCACTGCTCAGTATGTTTTCAAGCCCGACGGTCACGTGTGTTGGCCAGCAGAGGGTAACTAGTTTAAGCCATGGTAGCGACAGGGAGTGGAGGAAGCGATTGGCGTCGGTTACATAGGCCTAGCTCTTTAATGGAACTGGTGCAAAAACAAGCAAGAGACTTAGAGAGGGAGAAAGAGTGGGGGACTGGACAGGGCGAGCGGGTAAGGGAGAGAAATCTGTCATGTAAATTTTCTGTGTGTATTGTGTAAACTCCTTGGTATATCTTCTCTCCTCACCCCAACTCACCACCACTCCTCTCCTCAGGTCTCTATCCAGCCTTTACAGTGGATGTCCTCGGCTCTGCACCAGAGGAACTTAGCTGTCCTCGGCTCTGCACCAGAGGAACTTAGCTGTCCTCGGCTCTGCACCAGAGGAACTTAGCTGTACTCGGCTCTGCACCAGAGGAACTTAGCTGTCCTCGGCTCTGCACCAGAGGAACTTAGCTGTCCTCGGCTCTGCACCAGAGGAACTTAGCTGTACTCGGCTCTGCACCAGAGGAACTTAGCTGTCCTCGGCTCTGCACCAGAGGAACTTAGCTGTCCTCGGCTCTGCACCAGAGGAACTTCGCTGTCCTCGGCTCTGCACCAGAGGAACTTCTCTGTCCTCAGCTCTGCACCAGAGGAACTTTGATGCATGCATGTTTGCAGGCCTATAGATGAAGGTGTTCCGGACTTCAAACCTCCCTGATTTCAGCTGGGTTGGTGATCAATCAAGACATTGGTCTTAATTAGTTGCATCTAGTAGTTCAAATGCATGTCTTGTAGAGCTGGGCGATATCAACCAAAATACATATTGCAATAAATTGTCTGAATGGATGGAATAACAATCAATAGAACGATACGTTAATAATATATATAAATATATAAATAATATAAATGTGCACCACAGTTTAAAATTATCCTTTAAACTACTACTACTAGTTTGATGGTTGAAGCCATCAATTGTCCCATTAACAATCACCCATATTAGCAAACGTATTTCATTTCAAACTTTACATTTCTCTAGTATAGGCTACTTATCGTATGGTCGTTGATCATTTTCGGTTCATCTTCCCAGCTCTAATGTTTTGTATGTCTTCTAAACAATTTTATGTCCATATTGTGAAATAGGCATGCTAAATATTCTGTGCCAACAATGTCAACCTCTTTGAATAGAACACAAACATGAACGGAATAAAACATTTCAGGACAGAGAATATGCATACCGTTGTGGGAGTTTTGTTGGTGAAGTTCTACACATCTATCATGTGGTTAGAGCCAACACCCACAAAGGTCACAGACATTTTTCAGAGTTGGCAACACTTCGACATTCTAGAGCAGGAAGAATGGATGGAACTTGTAGGTGTCTGCTGAGTTGAAGGATGACTCAGAGAGAAGAGGAGACGAGGGTGGAACATTAACTCAGACTGTCCCAAATAGCACTATTGCCAATATAGCGTACTACTTTTGAACAGAGCCCTATGCGGGCCCTGGTCAAAGGTAGTGCACTATACAGAGAATAGGATGCCATTTGGGACAAGACCTCTGAACGTAGAAGATTGTGTAACAGTGTGTAAACCAGGGAAGAGAGTTTATCTGGGAATGTGGAATAAAACAGAGGGGCTTTGTCGCCATCTTGTGTTGAAGAATGGTTATGTACTCAATACAAACTACAAAATACAGATGTAAATGTATTTTAGTACTGCAATTTCTTATTTCCATCAAAGTCCATGCTGATAAATATGCCACAGTAGCCTTCATGTAACTTTTAAAAGGGACTGAATACATACAGTACATGTAGCCACTTGGGATATCGTGCTTAGAGCGGTGTTCTAGGCCGACTGTGTCATGACCTGGTGCTTAGAGCTGTGTTCTAGGCCAACTGTGTCATGAACAGTTCCCATTTCACTTTCATCATTTGATTTCCACAGCTTTACATGATCTAAACTCTGTTCCATTTGGTTAGTCAATAATAAGTCACATTACAACATATCCTGCAGGCTTCACCCACACCTACAGGTTTTTTTTCATTATTTTTTTTAGGTTCACCCACAGCTACAGGTTCAACCACTTTACCCCCACAGCTACACCCACTTTACCCTCACAGCTACACCCACTTTACCCTCACAGCTACAGGTTCACCCATTTTACCCCACAGCTACAGGATCACCCACTTTACCCTCACAGCTACAGGTTCACCCATTTTACGCCCACAGCTACAGGATCACCCACTTCACCCCCCACAGCTACAGGATCACCCACTTTACCCCCACAGCTACATGTTCACCCACAAGCTCACCATCTGCAGAAGCAGAGAACACCACACAGGAAATAACACAATATCACTATTTAACTATAACAATTTTATTTAGCACAGTTAAAAAATAATCTCATTGTTAGCTCATTTATACAAATACACTTTTGAGATATATAATATATATATATATAGCTCTGAAAAAATTAAGAGACCACTGCAAAATATCAGTTTCTCTTGTTTTACTATTTATAGGTATGTGTTTGGGTAAAAATAAACGTTTTGTTTTATTCTATAAACTACTGACAACATTTCTCCCAAATTCCAAATAAAAATATTGTCATTTAGAGCATTTATTTGCAGAAAATGACAACTGGTCAAAATAACAAAAAAGATGCAGTGTTGTCAGACCTCGAATAATGCAAAGAAAATAAGTTAATGTTCATTTTTAAACAACACAATACTCATGTTTTAACTTAGGAAGAGTTCAGAAATCAATATTTGGTGGAATAACCCTGATTTTCAATCACAGCTTTCATGCTCTCCACCAGTCTTTCACATTGATGTTGGGTGACTTTATGCCACTCCTGGTGCAAAAATTCAAGCAGCTTGGCTTTGTTTGATGGCTTGTTACCATCTATCTTCCTCTTGATCACATTCCAGAAGTTTTCAATGGGGTTCAGGTCTGGAGATTGGGCTGGCCATGACAGGGTCTTGATCTGGTGGACCTCCATCCACACCTTGATTGACCTGGCTGTGTGGCATGGCGCATTGTCCTGCTGGAAAAACCAATCCTCAGAGTTGGGGAACAATGTCAGAGCAAAAGGAAGCAAGATTTCTTCCAGGACAACCTTGTACGTGGCTTGATTCATGCGTCCTTCACAAAGACAAATCTGCCCAATTCCAGCCTTGCTGAAGCACCCCAGATCATCACCGATCCTCCACCAAATTTCACAGTGGGTGCGAAACGCTGTGGCTTGTAGGCCTCTCCAGGTCTCCGTCTAACCATTAGACGACCAGGTGTTGGGCAAAGCTGAAAATTGGACTCATCAGAGAAGATGACCTTACTCCAGTCCTCTAAGTCATACATGTAGAGATGCTGATTTAAGAAAAATTTGCAGTGGTCTCTTAATTTTTTCCACAGCTGTGTGTGTGTATATATATATATATACACACACACACACACACACACACACACACACACACACCCGGTCAAAAGTTTTAGAACACCTCATTAGAGGGGTTTTCTTCATTTTTACTATTTTCAACATTGTAGAATAATAGTGAAGACATCAAAACTATTAATTAACACATATGGAATCATGTAGTAACCAAAAAAGTGTTAAACAAATCAAAATATATTTTATATTTGAGATTCTTCACATAGCCACCCTTTGCCTTTATGACAGCTTTGCACACTCTTGGCATTCTCTCAACCAGCTGCACCTGGACTGCTTTTCCAACAGTCTGGAAGGAGTTCCCACATATGCTGAGCACTTGTTGGCTGCTTTTCCTTCACTCTGCGGTCCGACTCATCCCAAACCATTTCAATTTGGTTGAGGTCGGGGGATTGTGGAGGCCAGGTCATCAGATGCAGCATTCCATCACTCTCCTTCTTGGTCAAATAGCCCTTACACAGCCTGGAGGCGTGTTGGGTCATTGTCCTGTTGAAAAACAAATGATAGTCCCACTAAGCCCAAACCAGATGGGATGGCGTATTGCTGCAGAATGCTGTGGTAGCCATGCTGGGTAAGTGTGCCTTGAATACTAAATAAATCACAAACAGTGTCACAAGCAAAGCACCCCCCTGTGGCGGTCCTCATGAGAGCCAGTTCCATCATAGCACTTGATGGTTTTTGCGAATGCACTTGAAGAAACTTTCAAAGTTCTTGAAATGTTCCGTATTGACTGACCTTCATGTCTTAAAGTAATAATGGATTGTCGTTTCTCTTTTGCTTATTTGAGCTGTTCTTGCCATAATATGGACTTGGTCTTTTACCAAATAGGGCTATCTTCTACCTCGTCACAACACAACTGATTGGCTCAAACGCATTAAGAAGGAAAGAAATTACACAAATTAACTTTTAAGAAGGCACATCTTTTAATTGAAATGCATTCCAGGTGACTACCTCATGAAGCTGGTTGAGAGAATGCCAAGAGTGTGCAAAGCTGTCATCAAGGCAAAGGGTGGCTACTTAAAGAATCTCAAATATAAAATATACTTCGATTTGTTTAACACTTTTTTATTACTACATGATTCCATGTGTTATTTGATGCATGAACTTTGATGCATGCATGTTTGCAGGCCTATAGATGAAGGTGTTCCGGACTTCAAACCTCCCTGATTTCAGCTGGGTTGGTGATCAATCAAGACATTGGTCTTAATTAGTTGCATCTAGTAGTTCAAATGCATGTCTTGTAGAGCTGGGCGATATCAACCAAAATACATATTGCAATAAATTGTCTGAATGGATGGAATAACAATCAATAGAACGATACGTTAATAATATATATAAATATATAAATAATATAAATGTGCACCACAGTTTAAAATTATCCTTTAAACTACTACTACTAGTTTGATGGTTGAAGCCATCAATTGTCCCATTAACAATCACCCATATTAGCAAACGTATTTCATTTCAAACTTTACATTTCTCTAGTATAGGCTACTTATCGTATGGTCGTTGATCATTTTCGGTTCATCTTCCCAGCTCTAATGTTTTGTATGTCTTCTAAACAATTTTATGTCCATATTGTGAAATAGGCATGCTAAATATTCTGTGCCAACAATGTCAACCTCTTGAATAGAACACAAACATGAACGGAATAAAACATTTCAGGACAGAGAATATGCATACCGTTGTGGGAGTTTTGTTGGTGAAGTTCTACACATCTATCATGTGGTTAGAGCCAACACCCACAAAGGTCACAGACATTTTTCAGAGTTGGCAACACTTCGACATTCTAGAGCAGGAAGAATGGATGGAACTTGTAGGTGTCTGCTGAGTTGAAGGATGACTCAGAGAGAAGAGGAGACGAGGGTGGAACATTAACTCAGACTGTCCCAAATAGCACTATTGCCAATATAGCGTACTACTTTTGAACAGAGCCCTATGCGGGCCCTGGTCAAAGGTAGTGCACTATACAGAGAATAGGATGCCATTTGGGACAAGACCTCTGAACGTAGAAGATTGTGTAACAGGTGTAAACCAGGGAAGAGAGTTTATCTGGGGAATATGGAATAAAACAGAGGGGCTTTGTCGCCATCTTGTGTTGAAGAATGGTTATGTACTCAATACAAACTACAAAATACAGATGTAAATGTATTTTAGTACTGCAATTTCTTATTTCCATCAAAGTCCATGCTGATAAATATGCCACAGTAGCCTTCATGTAACTTTTAAAAGGGACTGAATACATACAGTACATGTAGCCACTTGGGATATCGGGCTTAGAGCGGTGTTCTAGGCCGACTGTGTCATGACCTGGTGCTTAGAGCTGTGTTCTAGGCCAACTGTGTCATGAACAGTTCCCATTTCACTTTCATCATTTGATTTCCACAGCTTTACATGATCTAAACTCTGTTCCATTTGGTTAGTCAATAATAAGTCACATTACAACATATCCTGCAGGCTTCACCCACACCTACAGGTTTTTTTTTATTATTTTTTTTAGGTTCACCCACAGCTACAGGTTCAACCACTTTACCCCCACAGCTACACCCACTTTACCCTCACAGCTACACCCACTTTACCCTCACAGCTACAGGTTCACCCATTTTACCCCCACAGCTACAGGATCACCCACTTTACCCTCACAGCTACAGGTTCACCCATTTTACGCCCACAGCTACAGGATCACCCACTTCACCCCCCACAGCTACAGGATCACCCACTTTACCCCCACAGCTACATGTTCACCCACAAGCTCACCATCTGCAGAAGCAGAGAACACCACACAGGAAATAACACAATATCACTATTTAACTATAACAATTTTATTTAGCACAGTTAAAAATAATCTCATTGTTAGCTCATTTATACAAATACACTTTTGAGATATATAATATATATATATATAGCTCTGGAAAAAATTAAGAGACCACTGCAAAAATATCAGTTTCTCTTGTTTTACTATTTATAGGTATGTGTTTGGGTAAAAATAAACGTTTTGTTTTATTCTATAAACTACTGACAACATTTCTCCCAAATTCCAAATAAAAATATTGTCATTTAGAGCATTTATTTGCAGAAAATGACAACTGGTCAAAATAACAAAAAAGATGCAGTGTTGTCAGACCTCGAATAATGCAAAGAAAATAAGTTAATGTTCATTTTTAAACAACACAATACTCATGTTTTAACTTAGGAAGAGTTCAGAAATCAATATTTGGTGGAATAACCCTGATTTTCAATCACAGCTTTCATGCTCTCCACCAGTCTTTCACATTGATGTTGGGTGACTTTATGCCACTCCTGGTGCAAAAATTCAAGCAGCTTGGCTTTGTTTGATGGCTTGTTACCATCTATCTTCCTCTTGATCACATTCCAGAAGTTTTCAATGGGGTTCAGGTCTGGAGATTGGGCTGGCCATGACAGGGTCTTGATCTGGTGGTCCTCCATCCACACCTTGATTGACCTGGCTGTGTGGCATGGCGCATTGTCCTGCTGGAAAAACCAATCCTCAGAGTTGGGGAACAATGTCAGAGCAAAAGGAAGCAAGATTTCTTCCAGGACAACCTTGTACGTGGCTTGATTCATGCGTCCTTCACAAAGACAAATCTGCCCAATTCCAGCCTTGCTGAAGCACCCCCAGATCATCACCGATCCTCCACCAAATTTCACAGTGGGTGCGAAACGCTGTGGCTTGTAGGCCTCTCCAGGTCTCCGTCTAACCATTAGACGACCAGGTGTTGGGCAAAGCTGAAAATTGGACTCATCAGAGAAGATGACCTTACTCCAGTCCTCTAAGTCATACATGTAGAGATGCTGATTTAAGAAAAATTTGCAGTGGTCTCTTAATTTTTTCCACAGCTGTGTGTGTGTATATATATATACACACACACACACACACACACACACACACACACACACACCCGGTCAAAAGTTTTAGAACACCTCATTAGAGGGGGTTTTCTTCATTTTTACTATTTTCAACATTGTAGAATAATAGTGAAGACATCAAAACTATTAATTAACACATATGGAATCATGTAGTAACCAAAAAAGTGTTAAACAAATCAAAATATATTTTATATTTGAGATTCTTCACATAGCCACCCTTTGCCTTTATGACAGCTTTGCACACTCTTGGCATTCTCTCAACCAGCTGCACCTGGACTGCTTTTCCAACAGTCTGGAAGGAGTTCCCACATATGCTGAGCACTTGTTGGCTGCTTTTCCTTCACTTCTGCGGTCCGACTCATCCCAAACCATTTCAATTTGGTTGAGGTCGGGGGATTGTGGAGGCCAGGTCATCAGATGCAGCATTCCATCACTCTCCTTCTTGGTCAAATAGCCCTTACACAGCCTGGAGGCGTGTTGGGTCATTGTCCTGTTGAAAAACAAATGATAGTCCCACTAAGCCCAAACCAGATGGGATGGCGTATTGCTGCAGAATGCTGTGGTAGCCATGCTGGGTAAGTGTGCCTTGAATACTAAATAAATCACAAACAGTGTCACAAGCAAAGCACCCCCCTGTGGCGGTCCTCATGAGAGCCAGTTCCATCATAGCACTTGATGGTTTTTGCGAATGCACTTGAAGAAACTTTCAAAGTTCTTGAAATGTTCCGTATTGACTGACCTTCATGTCTTAAAGTAATAATGGATTGTCGTTTCTCTTTGCTTATTTGAGCTGTTCTTGCCATAATATGGACTTGGTCTTTTACCAAATAGGGCTATCTTCTACCTCGTCACAACACAACTGATTGGCTCAAACGCATTAAGAAGGAAAGAAATTACACAAATTAACTTTTAAGAAGGCACATCTTTTAATTGAAATGCATTCCAGGTGACTACCTCATGAAGCTGGTTGAGAGAATGCCAAGAGTGTGCAAAGCTGTCATCAAGGCAAAGGGTGGCTACTTAAAGAATCTCAAATATAAAATATACTTCGATTTGTTTAACACTTTTTTATTACTACATGATTCCATGTGTTATTTCATAGTTTTGATGGCTTCACTATTATTCTACAATGTAGAAAATAGTAAAAATAAAGAAAAACCCTTGAATGAGTAGGTGTTCTAAAACTTTTGACCGGTAGCGTATGTATGTATGTACAGTTGAAGTCGGAAGTTTACATACACCTTAGTCAAATACATTTAAACTCAGTTTTTCACAATTCCTGACATTTAATCCTAGTAAAAATATTCCGTCTTAGGTCACTTTATTTTAAGAATGTGAAATATCAGAATAATAGTAGAGAGAAGGATTTATTTCAGCTTTTATTTCTTTCATCACATTCCCAGTGGGTCAGAAGTTTACATACACTCAATTAGTATTTGGTACCATTGCCTTTATATTGTTTAACTTGGGTCAAACGTTTCGGGTAGCCTTCCACAAGCTTCCCACAATAAGTTGGGTGAATTTTGGCCCATTCCTCATGACAGAGCTGGTGTAACTGAGTCAGGTTTGTAGGCCTCCTTGCTCGCACACGATTTTTCAGTTCTGCCCACCACTTTTCTATAGGATTGAGGTCAGGGCTTTGTGATGGCCACTCCAATACCTTGACTTTGTTGTCCTTAAGCCATTTTGCCACAACTTTGGAAGTATGCTTGGGGTCATTGTCCATTTGGAAGACCCATTTGCGCCCAAGCTTTAACTTCCTGACTGATGTCTTGAGATGTTGCTTTAATATATCCACATAATTTTCCTTCCTAATGATGCCATCTATTTTGTGAAGTGCACCAGCCCCTCCTGCAACAAAGCACCCCCACAGCATGATGCAGCCACCCCCGTGCTTCACGGTTGGTATGGTGTTCTTCAGCTTGCAAGCGTTCGCCTTTTTCCTCCAAACATAACGATGGTCATTATGGCCAAACAGTTCTATTTTTGTTTGGCCAGAGGACATTTCTCCAAAAAGTACAATCTTTGTTCCCATGTTCAGTTGCAAACTGTAGTCTGGCTTTTTTATGGTGGTTTTGGAGCAGTGGCTTCTTCCTTGCTGAGCGGCCTTTCAGGTTATGTCGATATAGGACTAGTTTTACTGTGGATATAGATACTTTTGTACCTGTTTCCTCCAGCATCTTCACAAGGTCCTTTGTTGTTGTTCTGGGATTGATTTGCACTTTTCGCACTAAAGTACGTTCATCTATAAGAGACACAACGCGTCTCCTTCCTGAGCGGTATGGTGGCTGTGTGGTCCCATGGTGTTTATACTTGCATACTATTGTTTGTACAAATGAACGTGGTACCTTCAGGCGTTTGGAAATGTCTCCCAAGGATGAACCAGACTTGTGCAGGTCTACAATTATTTTTCTGAGGTCTTGGCTGATTTCTTTTGATTTTCCCATGATGTCAAGCAAAGAGGCACTGAGTTTGAAGGTAGGCCTTGAAATACATCCACAGGTACACATCCGATTGACTCAAATGATGTAAATTAGCCTATCAGAAGCTGTTTAAAGGCACAGTCAACTTAGTGTATGTAAACTTCTGACCCACTGGAATTGTGATACAGTGAATAATAAGTGAAATAATATGTCTGTAAACAATTGTTTGAAAAATTACTTGAAGTAGATGTCCCAACCGAGTTGCTAGAACTATAGTTTGTTAACAATAAATTTGTGGAGTGGTTGAAAAACGAGTTTTCATGACTCCAACCTAAGTGTATGTAAACTTCCGACTTCAACTGTATGTATGTATGTATGTATTTATATATATATACAGTGGGGAGAACAAGTATTTGATACACTGCCGATTTTGCAGGTTTTCCTACTTACAAAGCATGTAGAGGTCTGTAATTCTTATCATAGGTACACTTCAACTGTGAGAGACGGAATCTAAAACAAAAATCCAGAAAATCACATTGTATGATTTTTAAGTAATTAATTTGCATTTTATTGCATGACATAAGTATTTGATACATCAGAAAAGCAGAACTTAATATTTGGTACAGAAACCTGTTTGCAATTACAGAGAACATAAGTTTCCTGTAGGTCTTGACCAGGTTTGCACACAATGCAGCAGGGATTTTGGCCCACTCCTACATACAGACCTTCTCCAGATCCTTCAGGTTTCGGGGCTGTCGCTGGGCAATACGGACTTTCAGCTCCCTCCAAAGATTTTCTATTGGGTTCAGGTCTGGAGACTGGCTAGGCCACTCCAGGACCTTGAGATGCTTCTTACGGAGCCACTCCTTAGTTGCCCTGGCTGTGTGTTTCGGGTCGTTGTCATGCCGGAAGACCCAGCCACGACCCATCTTCAATGCTCTTACTGAAGGTAGGAGGTTGTTGGCCAAGACCTCGCGATACATGGCCCCATCCATCCTCCCCTCAATACGGTGCAGTCGTCCTGTCCCCTTTGCAGAAAAGCATCCCCAAAGAATGATGTTTCCACTTCCATGCTTCACGGTTGGGATGGTGTTCTTGGGGTTGTACTCATCCTCCTTCTTCCTCCAAACACGGCGAGTGGAGTTTAGACCAAAAAGCTCTATTTTTGTCTCATCAGACCACATGACCTTCTCCCATTCCTCCTCTGGATCATCCAGATGGTCATTGGCAAACTTCAGACGGGCCTGGACATGCGCTGGCTTGAGCAGGGGGACCTTGCGTGCGCTGCAGGATTTTAATCCATGATGGCGTAGTGTGTTACTAATGGTTTTCTTTGAGACTGTGGTCCCAGCTCTCTTCAGGTCATTGACCAGGTCCTGCCGTGTAGTTCTGGGCTGATCCCTCACCTTCCTCATGATCATTGATGTCCCACGAGGTGAGATCTTGCATGGAGCCCCAGACCGAGGGTGATTGACCGTCATCTTGAACTTCTTCCATTTTCTAATAATTGCGCCAACAGTTGTTGCCTTCTCACCAAGCTGCTTGCCTATTGTCCTGTAGCCCATCCCAGCCTTGTGCAGGTCTACAATTTTATCCCTGATGTCCTTACACATCTCTCTGGTATTGGCCATTGTGGAGAGGTTGGAGTCTGTTTGATTGAGTGTGTGGACAGGTGTCTTTTATACAGGTAACGAGTTCAAACAGGTGCAGTTAATACAGGTAATGTGTGGAGAATAGGAGGGCTTCTTAAAGAAAAACTAACAGGTCTGTGAGAGCCGGAATTCTTACTGGTTGGTAGGTGATCAAATACTTATGTCATGCAATAAAATGCAAATTAATTACTTAAAAATCATACAATGTGATTTTCTGGATTTTTGTTTTAGATTCCGTCTCTCACAGTTGAAGTGTACCTATGATAAAAATTACAGACCTCTACATGCTTTGTAAGTAGGAAAACCTGCAAAATCGGCAGTGTATCAAATACTTGTTCTCCCCACTGTGTGTGTGTGTGTGTTTGTTTGTTTGTTTGTTTGTGTATGTATGTATGTATGTATATATATATATATATATATACATACATACATACACACACACACACACACAACCGTTCAAAGGTTTGGGGTCACTTAGAAATGTCCTTGTTTTCGAAAGAAAAGCAATGTTTTTGTCCATTAAATTAACATCAAATTGATCAGAAATACAATGTAGACATTGTTAATGGCTATTGTAGCTGGAAATGGCTGATTTTTAATGGAATATCTACATAGGCGTAAAGAGGCCCATTATCAGCAACCATCAGTCCTGTGTTCCAATGGCACGTTGTGTTTGCTAATCCAAGTTTATCATTTTAAAAGGCTAATTGATTATTAGAAAACCCTTTTGCAATTATGTTAACACAGTTGAAAACTGTTGTGCTGATTTAAAAAAAAAAAAATCAATAAAACTGGCCTTCTTGAGAATAGTTGAGTATCTGGAGCATCAGCAATTGTGGGTTCGATTACAGGCTCAAAATGGCCAGAAACAAATAACTTTCTTCTGAAACTCATCAGTCTATTCTTGTTCTGAGAAATTAAGGCTATTCCATGCGAGAAATTGCCAAGAAACTGAAGATCTCGTACAACGCTGTGTACTGCTCCCTTCACTGAACAGCGCAAACTGTCTCTAACCAGAATAGAAAGAGGAGTGGGAGGCCCCGGTGCACATCTGAGCAAGAGGACAAATACATTAGAGTGTCTAGTTTGAGAAACAGGCGCCTCACAGGTCCTCAACTGGCAGATTCATTAAATAGTACCCGCAAAACACCAGTCTCAACGTCAACAGTGAAGAGGCGACTCCGGGATGCTGACATTCTAGGCAGAGTTGCAAAGAAAAAGCCATATTTCAGACTGGCCAATAAAGATAAAAGATTAAGATGGGCAGTCTGAGATATGGCTTTTTCTTTGCAACTCTGCCTAGAAGGTCAGCATCCCGGAGTCGCCTCTTCACTGTATTTCTGATCAATTTGATGTTATTTTAATGGACAAAACAATTGCTTTTCTTTCAAAAACAAGGACATTTCTAAGTGACCCCAAACTTTTGAACGGTAGTGTGTGTGTGTGTGTATATATATAAAATTACAAAAATTCTACAAACAAATCAAGTTCCCAGTGTATAATAAATTGAGTACCCCACACACACCTACTTTGCCCTACACCAGCGTTTCCCAAACTCAGTCCTGGGGAACGTTTTGGTTTTTTCCCTAGCACTACACAGCTGATTCAAATAACCAACTCATCATCAAGCTTTTATTATTTGAATCAGCTGTGTAATGCTAAGGCAAAAACCTAAATACGCAACCCTTGGGGTCCCCAGGAGTTTGGGAAACACTGGCCTACACACACCGTGGCACACACACACACACCGTGGCGCACACACACACACACACACCGTGGCATGCAAACGCCAATGTATCCCACACTGTAGCATACACACACACTAAGACGCAGACGGAAAGGCCACAGGTGTGTGTTCCGTTTTGACAGCATGTTCAGAGTGAAATCAGGACACGGTAGCACAACAAGCAACCCACAGGATTTACACTGACAGACACGCTTTCATTATCTTACATTCAACCCTCTACACAACACAGTCGCAGCGATCTGTCAAACCGACACATCTGTTTCCACAAAGCCCCGAAGGACCTCCGTGTCAGTTTTCTTGACAGAATAAAGCAAACTCCCTCTGCAACTTGAGAGGTGGAGTGACATTGGTTCTTCCACTCAGAGGTTTTTTCCAGAAACAATAATTTGCATCTCTCTCCCTACCTCGGAGAGAACTCCCATGAATAGTTACTGTTTTGTTTATATTCAAACTACCAGCTGATCACTTGAATAAATTGATTACATTAAAAAAATGTATATAAAACAGGAATGAAGTTTATTGCTTTAGGCTTTCCTACTCTGAGTGAATCCCAAATGGCATCCTACTACTTATTTAATGCACTACTTTTGACCAAGCAGTGCATTAAATAGGGAGTAGGGTGCCATTTGTGATGCACCCTTAAATAGATCTTTGGAAGGTCTGACCCGATACGTTTTCAGTATGATACCCTATCCAGGCTATATCGTTTCATTCATTTAATAAAACCATGCAGAAATAATACTAGCTTAAATAATGTACAGTTACTGGAATCTGGGCCATATTTCCTGTTGTAGTTGTTATGTGTCAGTTATCACATAGCCAGTAAACCCCATCCTCCATTTACCAGCAAAAAACCACATTCTAGAGGCAAACGCTAAGGGCTGTGAACACAAGTTCACACCACACGCCACTTCTCTGATGTCAGTTATAGGCCTACATCCGTCTCGGAGCAGGCTGAGAGGGCAGAAACATTGTGTAAAGTCAAAAATTGGTTTCATGGCACTTTGATAAAGAAGCTTTGGTTCCTCTGAGAGGATGAAACATTGAGCTAATCAACTCTGCCAGGGACTAGTATCTCACACACAAGCTATTCAACAGATTTCAAATTCAAACATTTTGGGATCTAAAGCATATAATCAATTTCAGGTAGATAAAATAAACTTAAAAAAAACAGATATTATACAATAAGGCACATAAAAATGTAATTGGCATAAATAACCGGAACCAACAATCTGATATCGCTGTCGTTCCATCATTCCTGTCAGCATTAATCATACATACTCACAACATTCATCCAACCAATCGATTCATTGATTTTAAAATGTCAGCACACAACCCTGTTGATTTGGCCCTTGCATCATACTTGGATTAGGCTAATGTCCATTTGAAAGGACATTAAGAAGGCAAACTGGACACCTAGCTAAAGCAGAGAGCTGCATAGAACAAGATGCCCAAAACCTATTTCCAGGTGTGGTTTCAACAGTACTTGATGGATAGCCTGAATAGCTGACTGGAGAGGCTGTGATTACCCTCATACTAAGGCAGAGCTCATCTCTCCAGCTCTACTGGGTCACTGTATGTTCAGGATCTGTCATTATGGCACATTAAGAAACCTCTTAAAGGAAGGGATCGTATGAAACAAAATAGACCGATTACATTAGCTACGGCAGAAGCATCTTTCGAACATTGCTAAAAATCAAGTGAAATCAACAGATAACATTAACACAGGTTTGAGCGGACTGGGAGGAGAGAGACTATATGCTCCCCTGCAGTTCTGTTGGCATAGTCACTTCGGTGATGATACAATTAGAAGTGGATTAAACTCTGAGGAAAATAATAGAGCCAGGGTATTCAACTCTGACCCTACGAGGTCCGGACTACAACTGGTTTTCGGTTCTACCTGATAATTAATTGCACACACCTAGTGTAAATCAGTCCCTGAATAGACAGAAAGAATGTAAAAAGCAGTGGAACTGGCTTTGAGGTCCAGATTTAATTTTGAGGGGGCTGGAGGAAGGAGAGGAGAGAAGTGAGCTGAATCAAGAGTCTTTACGGGCAGAGGGGCCTGGGGGCTGAGAGGCCGAGGGACCTGGGGGCTGAGAGGCCGAGGGGCCTGGGGGCTGAGAGGCCGAGGGGCCTGGGGGCTGAGAGGCCGAGGGGCCTGGGGGCTGAGAGGCCGAGGGGCCTGGGGGCTGAGAGGCAGAGGGACCTGGGGGCTGAGAGGCAGAGGGACCTGGGGGGCTGAGAGGCAGAGGGACCTGGGGGCTGAGAGGCAGAGGGACCTGGGGGCTGAGAGGCAGAGGGACCTGGGGGCTGAGAGGCAGAGGGACCTGGGGGCTGAGAGGCCGAGGGACCTGGGGGGCTGAGAGGCAGAGGGGCCTGGGGGCTGAGAGGCCGAGGGACCTGGGGGCTGAGAGGCCGAGGGACCTGGGGGCTGAGAGGCCGAAGGACCTGGGGGCTGAGAGGCTGAGAGGCCGAAGGACCTGGGGGCTGAGAGGCCGAGGGACCTGGGGGCCGAGAGGCCGAGGGACCTGGGGGCCGAGGGACCTGGGGGCCGAGAGGCCGGGGGACCTGGGGGCCGAGAGGCCTGGGGACCTGGGGCCTGAGAGGCAGAGGGGCCTGAGAGGCCGAGGGACCTGGGGGCTGAGAGGCCGAGGGGCCTGGGGGCTGAGAGGCAGAGGGACCTGGGGCCTGAGAGGCCGAGGGACCTGGGGGCTGAGGGACCTGGGGGCCGAGGGACCTGGGGGCCGAGGGGGACCTGGGGGCCGAGAGGCCGGGGGACCTGGGGGCTGAGAGGCCGGGACCTGGGGGGCTGAGAGGCCGAGGGACCTGGGGGGCTGAGAGGCCGAGGGACCTGGGGGCTGAGAGGCCGAGGACCTGGGGGCTGAGAGGCCGAGGGACCTGGGGGCTGAGAGGCCGAGGGACCTGGGGGCTGAGAGGCCGAAGGACCTGGGGGCTGAGAGGCTGAGAGGCCGAAGGACCTGGGGGCTGAGAGGCCGAGGGACCTGGGGGCCGAGAGGCCGAGGGACCTGGGGGCCGAGGGGACCTGGGGGCCGAGAGGCCGGGGGACCTGGGGGCCGAGAGGCCGAGGGACCTGGGGGCTGAGGGACCTGGGGGCCGAGGGACCTGGGGGCCGAGAGGCCGGGGGACCTGGGGGCTGAGAGGCCGAGGGACCTGGGGGCTGAGAGGCCGAGGCCTGGCTGAGGAGGCCGGGGACCTGGGGGCTGAGAGGCCGAGGACCTGGGGGCTGAGAGGCCGAGGGACCTGGGGCTGAGAGGCCGAGGGATGGGGCTGAGAGGCCGAAGGACCTGGGGCTGAGAGGCTGAGAGGCCGAAGGACCTGGGGGCTGAGAGGCCGAGGGACCTGGGGGCCGAGAGGCCGAGGGACCTGGGGGCCGAGGGACCTGGGGGCCGAGAGGCCGGGGGACCTGGGGGCCGAGGAGACCTGGGGACCTGGGGCCTGAGAGGCAGAGGGGCCTGAGAGGCCGAGGGACCTGGGGGCTGAGAGGCCGAGGGGCCTGGGGGCTGAGAGGCAGAGGGACCTGGGGCCTGAGAGGCCGAGGGACCTGGGGGCTGAGAGGCCGAGGGGCCTGGGGGCTGAGAGGCAGAGGGGCCTGGGGGCTGAGAGGCAGAGGGGCCTGGGGGCTGAGAGGCAGAGGGGCCTGGGGGCTGAGAGGCCGAGGGGCCTGGGGGCTGAGAGGCCGAGGGGCCTGGGGGCTGAGAGGCAGAGGGGCCTGAGAGGCAGAGGGGCCTGAGAGGCAGAGGGGCCTGGGGGCCTAGGGGCTGAGAGGCAGAGGGGCCTGGGGGCCTGGGGCCTGAGAGGCCGAGAGGCCTGAGTCCATCTCCAGCAACAAACTCAACCTTGCTCCCCGTCATTGTCTCTCTCCCTCCTTTTCCCCTCACTCTCTCGCTCTCCATTCATGTCACTCCCTTAGTCCCCTCCTCCCGAATTCCCAGTCACCCACCCATTTCATTACAACAGTACACACTTCTTGGCATTCTTTTTGGTAACGGGATACAACACGGCCCGTACTGCCTCGGCGAACACTTCCCTGACCCCTTCCTGCGTCAGAGCAGAACACTCCATGTACTTCACCGCTCCTATCTGCTTAGCCATGCTGTTCCCCTGTTGCTGTGTGGTGGGCGCTAAACCCTGCTCCTTCAGCTTCTTCACCGTCTCCCCATCCCCCCTCAGGTCCCTCTTGGTCCCCACTAGGAGGATGGGCACGCTGGGGCAGTGGTGAGAGACCTCCGGGTGCCACTTGTGGCGGACGTTGGCGTGGGATGAAGGACTCCCGATGGAGAAACAGATGACGAAGACGTTGGTCTGGGGGTAGGAGAGAGTGCGGAGGCGGTCGTACTCCTCTTGTCCGGCTGTGTCCCACAGGTTGAGGCTGATGCTGCGGCCGTCTACAGTCATCTGCAACACACACAGATGTAAAACACACAGAGATGTAAAACACAGAGAGATGTAAAACACAGAGAGATGTAAAACACAGGTGTAACACACACACACAGGCAGACATGAACACACAGACAGGGGAAAACACAGGTGTACCACACAGGCAGACAGGGGAAAACACAGGTGTACCACACAGGCAGACAGGGGAAAACACAGGTGTACCACACAGGCAGACAGGGGAAAACACAGGTGTACCTGGGCGCTGTAGTTGTCGAACACGGTGGGGATGTACTCCTCGGGGAAAGCGTTGGTGGTGTAGGAGATGAGGAGGCATGTTTTACCCACGGCACCGTCCCCAACCACTACACACTTTATGGTCTGCATTCTGTCCTGCTGCCTTCCTATGACCGACCTACCACACAGGCTACAGAACCTGGGGGGGGTAGGGAGAGAGAGAGATAGAGAGGTGGGGGGGAGAGAGAGCGAGGTGGGGGAGAGAGAGAGCGGTGGGGGGAGAGAGAGAGAGCGGTGGGGGGGAGAGAGAGAGAGAGGGGGGGGAGAGAGAGAGAGAGAGAGGGGGGGGGAGAGAGAGAGAGAGGTGGGGGGAGAGAGAGAGAGAGGTGGGGGGGAGAGAGAGAGAGAGGTGGGGGGAGAGAGAGAGAGAGGGGGGGGGGGAGAGAGAGAGAGGGGGGGGGGAGAGAGAGAGAGAGGTGGGGGGAGAGAGAGAGAGAGGTGGGGGGGAGAGAGAGAGAGAGGTGGGGGGGGAGAGAGAAAGAGAGGTGGGGGGAGAGAGAGAGAGAGAGGTGGGGGGGGAGAGAGAGAGAGGTGGGGGGAGAGAGAGAGAGAGGTGGGGGGAGAGAGAGAGAGAGAGGTGGGGGGGAGAGAGAGAGAGGTGGGGGAGAGAGAGCGGTGGGGGGAGAGAGAGAGAGCGGTGGGGGAGAGAGAGAGAGAGGTGGGGGGAGAGAGAGAGAGAGGGTGGGGGGAGAGAGAGAGAGAGGTGGGGGGGAGAGAGAGGTGGGGGGAGAGAGAGAGGTGGGGGGGAGAGAGAGAGGTGGGGGAGAGAGAGAGAGCGGTGGGGGGAGAGAGAGAGAGGTGGGGGGAGAGAGAGAGAGAGCGGTGGGGGAGAGAGAGAGAGAGGTGGGGGAGAGAGAGAGGTGGGGGGAGAGAGAGAGGTGGGGGGGGAGAGAGAGGTGGGGGGAGAGAGAGGTGGGGGGAGAGAGAGGTGGGGGAGAGAGAGAGGTGGGGGGGAGAGAGAGAGCGGTGGGGGGGAGAGAGAGAGAGGTGGGGGGAGAGAGAGAGAGAGGGTGGGGGGAGAGAGAGAGAGAGGTGGGGGGGAGAGAGAGGTGGGGGGAGAGAGAGCGGTGGGGGGGAGAGAGAGCGGTGGGGGGGAGAGAGAGAGAGGTGGGGGGGAGAGAGAGAGAGGTGGGGGGAGAGAGAGAGAGAGGTGGGGGGAGAGAGAGAGAGCGGTGGGGGAGAGAGAGAGAGAGGTGGGGGGAGAGAGAGGTGGGGGGAGAGAGAGAGAGGTGGGGGGAGAGAGAGAGAGGTGGGGGGGGAGAGAGAGAGAGGTGGGGGGGAGAGAGAGAGAGAGAGGTGGGGAGAGAGAGAGAGAGAGAGAGAGAGGTGGGGGGAGAGAGAGAGAGAGAGAGAGAGGTGGGGGGAGAGAGAGAGAGAGGTGGGGGGGGAGAGAGAGAGAGAGAGAGGTGGGGGGAGAGAGAGAGAGAGAGGTGGGGGGGAGAGAGAGAGAGAGGTGGGGGGGAGAGAGAGAGGTGGGGGAGAGAGAGAGGTGGGGGAGAGAGAGAGAGAGAGGGGTGGGGGGGAGAGAGAGAGAGAGAGGTGGGGGGGGAGAGAGAGAGGTGGGGGGAGAGAGAGAGAGCGGTGGGGGAGAGAGAGAGAGGTGGGGGGGAGAGAGAGAGAGAGAGAGGTGGGGGAGAGAGAGAGGTGGGGGGAGAGAGAGAGGTGGGGGAGAGAGAGAGAGAGGGGGGGGGGAGAGAGAGAGGGGGGGGGGGAGAGAGAGAGAGGTGGGGGGAGAGAGAGAGAGAGAGGGGGGGGGGAGAGAGAGAGAGAGAGGTGGGGGAGAGAGAGAGAGAGAGAGAGGTGGGGGGAGAGAGAGAGAGAGAGAGAGAGGTGGGGGGAGAGAGAGAGAGAGAGAGAGGTGGGGGGGAGAGAGAGAGAGAGAGAGGTGGGGGGGGAGAGAGAGAGAGAGAGGGGGGGGGGGAGAGAGAGAGAGAGAGAGGTGGGGGGGAGAGAGAGAGAGAGAGGTGGGGGGGAGAGAGAGAGAGAGAGAGAGGTGGGGGGGAGAGAGAGAGAGAGAGGTGGGGGGGAGAGAGAGAGAGAGAGAGAGAGGGGGGGGGAGAGAGAGAGAGAGAGAGAGGTGGGGGGAGAGAGAGAGAGAGAGAGAGAGAGGTGGGGGGAGAGAGAGAGAGAGAGAGAGGTGGGGGGGAGAGAGAGAGAGAGAGAGAGAGGTGGGGGGAGACAGAGATTTAGACCCAACCAAATCATGAGAAAACAAAAAGAGAATTACTTGACACATTGGAAAGAACAAACAAATAAAACAGAGCAAACTAGAATGCTATTTGGCCCTAAACAGAGAGTACACAGTGGCAGAATACCTGACCACAGAGACTGACCCAAACTAAAGGAAAGCTTTGACTATGTACAGACTCAGTGAGCATAGCCTTGCTATTGAGAAAGGCCACCGTAGGCAGACCTGGCTCTCAAGAGAAGACAGGCTATGTGCACACTGCCCACAAAATGAGGTGGAAACTGAGCTGGACTTCCTAAACTCCTGCCAAATGAATGACCATATTTGAGATATTAGAGACACATATTTCCCTCAGATTACAGAGATCCACAAAGAATTAGAATACAAACCCAATTTTGATAAACTCCCTTATCTATTGGGTGAAATACCACAGTGTGCCATCACAGCAGCAAGATTTGTGACCTGTTGCCACAAGAAAAGGGCAACCAGTGAAGAACAAACACCATTGTAAATACAACCCATATTTATGTTTATTTATTTTCCCATTTGTACTTTAACTATTTGCACATTGTTACAACACTGTATATATACATAATATGACATTTGAAATGTCTTTATTCTTTTGGACCTTCTGAGTGTAATGTTTACAGTTAATATGTATTGTTTATTTAACTTTTGTTTACTATGTACTTCACTTGCTTAGGAAATGTTAACATATGTTTCCCATGCCAATAAAGCCGTTAAATTGAATTGAGAGAGGTGGGTTGGAGAGAGAGCGAGGTGGGATGGGGGGAGAGAGAGAGAGAGCGAGGTGGGGAGAGAGAGAGAGAGAGCGAGGTGGGGAGAGAGACAGAGAGAGAGAGAGAGAGAGAGAGCGAGAGAGAGCGCGAGAGAGAGAGAGAGGTGGGGGGAGAGTGAAAACTGTGTGATGTCAAAATGGCTTTTTACCAAATTACCGTACGACAGACCACGTATTCACCCTGCACACCCTAATTGACAAACAAACAAACCAAAACAAAGGCAAAGTATTCTCATGCGTTGTTGATTTCAAAAAAGCTTTTGACTCAATTTGGCATGAGGGTCTGCTATACAAATTGATGGAAAGTGGGGTTGGGGGAAAAACATACAACATTATAAAATCCATGTACACAAACAACAAGTGTGCGGTTAAAAATAGGCAAAAAACACACATTTCTTTCCACAGGGCCGTGGGGTGAGATAGGTTTGCATCTTAAGCCCCACCCTCTTCAACATATATATCAACGAATTGGCGAGGGCACTAAAACAGTCTGCAGCACTCGGCCTCACCTTACTAGAATCTGAAGTCAAATGTCTAATGTTTGCTGATGATCTGGTGCTTCTGTCACCAACCAAGGAGGGCTTACAGCAGCACCTAGATCTTCTGCATAGATTCTGTCAGACCTGGGCCCTGACAGTAAATCTCAGTAAGACAAAAATAATGGTGTTCCAAAAAAGGTCCAGTTGCCAGGACCACAAATACAAATTCCATCTAGACACCGTTGCCCTAGAGCACACAAAAAAACTATACATACAGTTGAAGTCGGAATTTTACATACACCTTAAACTCAGTTTTTCACAATTCCTGACATTTAATCCTAGTAAAAATGTCCTGTCTTAGGTCAGTTAGGATCACCACTTTATTTTAAGAATGTGAAATGTCAGAATAACAGTAGAGAGAATTATTTATTTCAGCTTTTATTTCTTTCATCACATTCCCAGTGGGTCAGAAGTTTACATACACTCAATTAGTATTTGCTAGCATTGCCTTTAAATTGTTTAACTTGGGTCAAACGTTTCGGGTAGCCTCCCACAAGCGTCCCACAATAAGTTGGGTGAACTTTGGCCCATTCCTCCTGACAGAGCTGGTGTAACTGAGTCAGGTTTGTAGGCCTCCTTGCTCGCACACGCGTTTTCAGTTCTGCCCACAAATGTTATACAGTGAGGGAAAAAAGTATTTGATCCCCTGCTGATTTTGTACGTTTGCCCACTGACAAAGACATGATCAGTCTATAATTTTAATGGTAGGTTTATTTGAACAGTGAGAGACAGAATAACAACAAAAAAATCCAGAAAAACGCATGTCAAAAATGTTATAAATTGATTTGCAGTTTAATGAGGGAAATAAGTATTTGACCCCTCTGCAAAACATGACTTAGTACTTGGTGGCAAAACCCTTGTTGGCAATCACAGAGGTCAGACGTTTCTTGTAGTTGGCCACCAGGTTTGCATACATCTCAGGAGGGATTTTGTTCCACTCCTCTTTGCAGATCTTCTCCAAGTCATTAAGGTTTCGAGGCTGATGTTTGGCAACTCGAACCTTCAGCTCCCTCCACAGATTTTCTATGGGATTAAGGTCTGGAGACTGGCTAGGCCACTTCAGGACCTTAATGTGCTTCTTCTTGAGCCACACCCTTGCTGCCTTGGCCGTGTGTTTTGGGTCATTGTCATGCTGGAATACCCATCCACGACCCATTTTCAATGCCCTGGCTGAGGGAAGGAGGTTCTCACCCAAGATTTGACTGTACATGGCCCTGTCCATCGTCCCTTTGATGCGGTGAAGTTGTCCTGTCCCCTTAGCAGAAAAACACCCCCAAAGCATAATGTTTCCAACCTCCATGTTTGACGGTCGGGATGGTGTTCTTGGGGTCGTAGGCAGCATTTCTTCTCCTCCAAACACGGCGAGTTGAGTTGATGCCAAAGAGCTCGATTTTGGTCTCATCTGACCACAACACTTTCACCCAGTTCTCCTCTGAATCATTCAGATGTTCATTGGCAAACTTCAGATGGCCCTGTATATGTGCTTTCTTGAGCAGGGGGACCTTGCGGGCGCTGCAGGATTTCAGTTCTTCACGGCGTAGTGTGTTACCAATTGTTTTCTTGGTGACTATGGTCCCAGCTGCCTTGAGATCATTGACAAGATCCTCCCGTGTAGTTCTGGGCTGATTCCTCACCGTTCTCATGATCATTGCAACTCCACGAGGTGAGATCTTGCATGGAGCCCCAGGCCGAGGGAGATTGACAGTTATTTTGTGTTTCTTCCATTTGCAAATAATCGCACCAACTGTTGTCACCTTCTCACCAAGCTGCTTGGCGATGGTCTTGTAGCCCATTCCAGCCTTGTGTAGGTCTACAATCTTGTCCCTGACATCCTTGGAGAGCTCTTTGGTCTTGGCCATGGTGGAGAGTTTGGTATCTGATTGATTGATTGCTTCTGTGGACAGGTGTCTTTTATACAGGTAACAAGCTGAGATTAGGAGCACTCCCTTTAAGAGTGTGCTCCTAATCTCAGCTCGTTACCTGTATAAAATAAACCTGGGAGCCAGAAATCTTTCTGATTGAGAGGGGGTCAAATACTTAATTCCCTCATTAAAATGCAAATCAATTTATAACATTTTTGACGTGCGTCTTTCTGGATTTTTTTGTTGTTATTCTGTCTCTCACTGTTCAAATAAACCTACCATTAAAATTATAGACTGATCATTTCTTTGTCAGTGGGCAAACGTACAAAATCAGCAGGGGATCAAATACTTTTTTCCCTCACTGTATAGGATTGAGGTCAGGGCTTTGTGATGGCCACTCCAATACCTTGACTTTGTTGTCCTTAAGCCATTTTGCCACAACTTTGGAAGTATGCTTGGGGTCATTGTCCATTCGGAAGACCCATTTGCGACCAAGCTTTAACTTCCTGACTGATGTCTTGAGATGTTGCTTCAATATATCCACATAATTTTCCTTCCTTATGATGCCATCTATTTTGTGAAGTGCACCAGTCCCTCCTGCAGCAAAGCACCCCTACAGCATGATGCTGCCACCCCCGTGCTTCACGGTTGGGATGGTGTTCTTCGGCTTGCAAGCGCCCACCTTTTCCTCCAAACATAACAATGGTCATTATGGCCAAACAGTTCTATTTTTGTTTCATCAGACCAGATGAAATGTATCCAAAAAGTATGATCTTTGTCCTCATGTGCAGTTGCAAACCGTAGTCCGGCTTTTTTATGACGGTTTTGGAGCAGTGGCTTCTTCCTTGCTGAGCGGCCTTTCAGGTTATGTCGATATAGGACTTGTTTTACTGTGGATATAGATACTTTGGTACCCGTTTCATCCAGCATCATCACAAGGTCCTTTGCTGTTGTTCTGGGATTGATTTGCACTTTTCGCACCAAAGTATGTTCATCTCTAGGAGACAGAATGTGTCTCCTTCCTGAGCGGAATGACGGCTGCGTGGTCCCATGGTGTTTATACTTGCGTACTATTGTTTGTACAGATGAACGTGGTACCTTTAGGCGTTTGGAAATTGCTCCCAAGGATGAACCAGACTTGTGGAGGTCTACAATTATTTTTCTGAGGTCTTGGCTGATTTCTTTAGATTTTCCCATGATGTCAAGCAAAGAGGCACTGAGTTTGAAGGTAGGCCTTGAAATACATCCACAGGTACACATCCGATTGACTCAAATGATGTAAATTAGCCTATCAGAAGCTTCTAAAGCCATGACATCATTTTCTGGAATTTTCCAAGATGTTTAAAGTCACAGTCAACTTAGTGTATGTAAACGTCTGACCCACTGGAATTGTGATACAGTGAATTATAAGTGAAATAATCTGGTCTGTAAACAATTATTGGAAAAATTACTTGAGTCATGCACAAAGTAGATGTCCTAACCGACTTGCCAAAACTATAGTTTGTTAACAATAAATGTACACATTCATGTTATTCAGTCATTGCACCCACACTGCTCACGAGCGTCTGCGTGGCCAGGTGCTAAAATAGAACTTGGTTCTATTTGTGACGCTCAATGCGCTGCAAGTCCTGCCTCCCCCATCTCCTCATTGGTTTTTACGAGCATCTACCCACGAGGGTGATTGAAAGATGAACTGAGGTCTACGCTCCAGTCCAGTTGGCTGTGGTAATGCACCATAAAGTCGGTTGCCAACCGCCATATAAAAGGTCCAAAGAAGACTGAAGGAGGAGAGATGACTAGAAAAAACTTTTACAGTTTTATCTGTGGATTAATTGTCGGAGTAGAGGACCTTGTACATTTCAGGTAAAATAACAACCCAATGTTTATATCCCAGGACAAATTAGCTAGCAACAGCAAGCTTGCTACATTGCCATATTTGTTTAATGCTTTTCGACCTGTCCCCAAATTAATATAATTGGGTCCGAGTTTATTTTGATATTTCAACCTGCGTGTCCTGATCGCTTCTGGTGTGGGGGGACAAAATCAACTTGCGCGCGTGCGGTCTGGGTAGCATGTTAGGGAATGATTTGTACCAAATACAATGCTCTTAGTTTTAGAGATGTTCAGGACCAGTTTATTACTGGCCACCCATTCCAAAACAGACTGCAACTCTTTGTTAAGGGTTTCAGTGACTTCATTAGCTGTGGTTGCTGATGTGTATATGGTTGAATCATCAGCATACATGGACACACATGCTTTGTTTAACACCAGTGGCAGGTCATTGGTAAAAATAGAAACGAGTAGAGGGCCTAGAGAGCTGCCTGCGGTACACCACACTTTACATGTTTGACATTAGAGAAGCTTCCATTGAAGAAAACCTTTTGAGTTCTATTAGATAGATAGCGCTTGAAAAGAGCGGTTGAAAAGACATAAGTTTTTTCAACAACATATTATTAACCATAACCTCTCTTGTTAATTTGTTTACAGAGAAATCGCATTGAATTTGGTCAAATGCCATTTTTTCCAACAGTTTGCTAAGAGCTGGCAGCAAGCTGATAGGTCTGCTGTTAGAACCAGTAAAGACCGCTTTACCACTCTTGGATAATGGAATTACATTGGCTTTCCTCTATGCTCAGATTAAAGATATGACAGATAGGAGTGCCTATAGAGTCAGCTACCATCCTCAGTAGCTTTCCATCTAAGTTGTCAATGCCAGGAGGTTTGTCATTATTGATCGATAATCATTTTTCCACCTCTCCCACACTGACTTTACAAAATTTAAACTTGCAATGCTTTTCTTTCATTGTTTGTTTTTTTATGCATGAATACGATGGCTCACTGTTCATTGTTGGCATTTCCTGCCTATGTTCGCCCACTTTGACAATGAAGTAATCATTAAAATAATTGGCAACATCAAATGGTTTTGTGATGAATAAGACACCTTTTTCCATCACTCTTTATATCATTGATCTTGGCTTCATAATACGGTTTCCTCTTTTTGTTGAGTTTATTCACAACTTTGCAATTTGCATTAAGGCAGCCAGTCAGATGTGCAGCCAGACTTATTAGCCACTCCTTTTGACCCATCTCTTTCAACCATAGATTTTTAATTCCTCATCAATCCATGGAGCCTTAACAGTCCTAACAGTCAGTTTCTTAACAAGTGCATGTGTATTAATAATTGGAAGAAGCAATTTCATCAAGTGCAGCGTCTAGATGCTCCTTATTAATCACATAAGACCCCAAAAATGTTTTTACATCATCCACATAAGAGTCACAGCAAGGAGGGGGAGTGAGGGGGGAGAGAGAGTGAGAGAGAGCGAGAGAGAGGGAAGGAGGGGAGAGAGAGAGAGAGAGAGAGAGGGAAGGAGGGGGAGAGAGAGAGAGAGAGGGAAGGAGGGGGGAGAGAGAGAGAGAGAGAGGGAAGGAGGGGAGAGAGAGAGAGAAAGAGAGAGAGGAGGGGGAGAGAGAGAGAGAAGGAGAGAGAGAGAGAGAGAAGGAGGGGGAGGGAGAGAGAGAGAGAGAGAAAGAGGGGGAGAGAGAGAGAGAGAGAAGGAGGGGGAGAGAGAAGAGGGGGAGAGAGAAGGAGGGGGAGAGAGAAGGAGGGGGAGAGAGAAGGAGGGGGAGAGAGAAGGAGGGGGGGGAGAGAGAAGGAGGGGGAGAGAGGGAGAGAGAAGGAGGGGGAGAGAGGGAGAGAGAGAGAAGGAGGGGGAGAGAGAAGGGGGAGAGAGAGAGAGAGAGAGAGAGAGAAGGAGGGAGAGAGAGAGAGAGAGAGAAGGAGGGGGGAGAGAGAGAGAGCGAGAGAGAGAGCGAGAGAAGGAGGGGGGAGAGAGAGATTCCCAAACCTTCCTTAACAAAGCCATCACCTACAGAGAGATGAACCCGAAGAAGAGTACCCTAAGCAAGCTGGTCCTGGGGCTCTGTTCACAAACAGACCCCACAGAGCCCCAGGACAGCAACACAATTAGACCCAACCAAATCATGAGAAAACAAAAAGAGAATTACTTGACACACTGGAAAGAATTAACAAAAAAACAGAGAAAACTAGAATGCTATTTGGCCCTAAACAGAGAGTACACAGTGGCAGAATACCTGACCACTGTGACTGACCCAAAATTAAGGAAAGCTTTGACTATGTACAGGCTCAGTGAGCATAGCCTTGCTATTGAGAAAGGCCGCCATAGGCAGACCTGGCTCTCAAGAGAAGACAGGCTATGTGCACACTGCCCACAAAATGAGGTGGAAACTGAGCTACACTTCCTAACCTCCTGCCAAATGTATGACCATATTAGAGACACATATTTCCCTCAGATGACACAGACCCACAAAGAATTTGAACACAAATCCAATTTTGATAAACTCCCATATCTTTTGGCTGAAATACCACAGTGTGCAATCACAGCAGCAAGATGTGTGGCCTGTTGCCACAAGAAAAGGGCAACCAGTGAGAACAAACACCATTGTAAATACAACCCATATGTTTATTTTCCCTTTTGTACTTTAACTATTTGCACATCATTATAACACTGTATATAGACATAATATGACATTTGAAATGTCTCTTATTTTGGAACTTTTTATATTTCACTTTTTATTGTTAATTTCACTTTTGTTTATTGGGGGGGAGAGAGGGGAGATAGATTAAAAGAGGGAGCAGAGTAAATGTTAGGTTGTTTGTTTCCTCTAACCGAATTGACTCTAAATCAAAGTCCACAGGCTGGAGCTGGCGAAACAGAAACCATTAGCAGCGCATTGACTGAAGTTTGTTTTGATTATTTATTAAACTTTTGCTAAAGTCTTTCCTCTTAATTAGCAAGGTACCAGTTAACTACAAGGATTTAACTATGATACAATGTAAAGCCTGAGTAAGTTAGACAACTATAAAATTGCTATCCAAGGTAGTCAACTTTTGGGCGTACCCATCCTAGCCAGCCAGCTAGATGGAACGCGAAGGACCTAGCTAGCGTGCTAACAAGCAAGCATGTGGAGTTTCTCAAGTTTCCACTTCCTAAAAACAATTTAAGTAGCTATCAGCCACAATTAGCAGTGTTAGTATACATATAGGTATAACAATAGTTTGCAAGAATTATCTATATTCAAAAAAAGTGTTGTTTATCTTACCACCTCTCGACTAGAGCTCAACTTTTTAGCCGTGTACAGTCAATCACAACAGCATACGGGGAACTTTCTTAAACGCCCACCACGTATTACGTCATCATGGTAGTTGTAGTTTTTCTTCTCATCTTACTTCAAGCTGATAAGAGATCATTCGGACGCTAGATGGCACTATAAACCATAACGCTTTTTAAAATAATCATATCCCCCAGAAAAGGACCTTGCGCATTACATTAAACATGCACATTCAAATTGTGGTATATATTTGATTGTTTTATAATACCGGTGTACATAGTTCTCAAATAAACAAAGACTAAAACAACAGTAGTCAGACCATGGCAAAATGTAAGCCTACAGGCAACACAAGTCATTAGGCTATATAATGGCTCATCACAAAATTAGATAATTGTATTCTGATTGATCAGTTTAAATTCCAGGATTGGAGGGCTGCTGCCAACTGACTGGCTGCACTTGTTTTTAAACCTGCTCTATTAATCTCTCTCTCTCTTATGCACTTTGCACTGTTTTAACTTCCATTCATTGTTATGTTTTATGTGTATTGTGTAACTACACTGAAAAATATATATAAACGCAACATGTAAAGTGTTGGTCCCATGTTCCATGAATAAAATATCCAAGAAATGTTCCATACACACCCGACTCCACTTCAATGGGCAAATGCTCACCTTCGATGGCCACTGGCACGGATGAATCCCGGTTTCAACTGTACCAGGCAGATGGCAGCGTGTATGGCGTTGTTAACAGAGTGCCCCATGGTGGCTGTGGGGTTATGGTATGGGCAGGCATAAACTACATGGACAACGAACACAATTGCATTTTATCGATGGCAATTTGAATGCACAGAGACACGGTGAGGTGATCCTGAGGCCCATTGTCGTGCCATTCATCCGCAGCCATCACCTCATGTTTCAACATGATAATGCACGGCCCCATGTACACAATTCCTGGAAGCTGAAAATGTCCCAGTTCTTCATGTCACCCATTGAGCATTCTACAGGCCACAATCAACAGCCTGATCGACTCTATGCGAAGGAGATCTGTCGCGCTGCATGAGGCTAATGGTGGTCACACCAGACACTGACTGGTTTTCTGATCCACGCCCTTACCTTTTTTAAAAGGTATCTGTGACCAACAGATGCATATCTGTATTACCAGTCATGTGAAATTCATAGATTAGGGCCTAATGAATTTATTTCAATTGACTGATTTCCTTATATGAACTGTAACTTCGTAAAATCTATGAAATTGTTGTATGTTGTTTATATTTTAATACAGTGTATGTGTATGCTGCTCTCTTGAAAAGAGATGTACATCTCAATGTGATTTCTCTGTTTAAATAAAGGATAAATGAAATAATAAATTTGGTTGGCCTAACCATTTTCAAACAATTTGACCCCTTGACCAAGCGCTAAAACAATCAGTTTTCTTCTGACACCATTCCAAACAGCACAGATGCTACTAATGACCATGTCTCAGCTGCTTTGTCCACTTTCTTCTGGAGAGAACAGACACTGACTAACATGCCTTCACTGGTCACGTTTAACTTAAGGGTAGGGTACATTGTCCAGTTCAGTTCATAAACTTTGTAATCCATGAATGTTTGTAGACAGTGACAGAGCGGTTGTGAGTGAGTAACTCTTCGTCACAAGCAGAATAGGAAGGGAAGCCACTTCAGAATACTTTGCACTATTTCAGTTAGACCTCCTCTAACACACCGGTCCATTTCTTTCCTTGAGGCCCCCACACCGGCTCATTTTCTGTGCAAAAAAAACAAGTTAGACAGGCCCACTGGGCTAAAAATGGACCAGTCCATCCGGCATTTCCCCGAAATGTCAGATGGCCAGTCTGCCCCTGCTGGCAGACTCATTGATGACATCACATCTCCAATCTATACACTGATCCAGGTAAAGCATTGGATGCATCCCAAATGGCACCCTTTCCCCAATATAGCACACTACCCTGGTCAATAGTAGTACACTTTAAAGGAAATAGGGTGTAATTTGGGATGCAGAGAGTGGTGAAGAGGTCAGTGCTGACCAACCACCGGAAAACCAGGGAACACAAAGAGGCACCAGTTTATTGCTCTGCCCTCCAGGGGGTTCTGGTGTCAGTCGCGTCACTGTGGCCTGTTAACAGAGCTCTCCCACTGAACTCCTGCACCCACACACCCTTCTCACCCCTATTCTCCAAGGAAATTCCCTAGGATGCTTGCAGTGTCACCATAGCAACAATTACAGGCCCAAGGGGGAGGATGATTGTGTCAAGACATGGAGAAGGTGAGAGAGGAGAGGGGGGATAGAAAATAGGGAAATGGAGTGAAGCAGTGGAGAGAGAGAGAGAGGGAGAAATGATGTTGATAATGAGCCAACAGCTTGGTTATTTATTAAAACTGCTCTCTAGTCTAAAATAATGTGACCAATGGCAGCCTATTCACTATATAGTGCACTACTTTTGACCAGGGCCCATAGGTATATGATCAAAAGTAGTGCACTATATAGGGAATAGGGTGCCATTTGGGATGTTAGCAACCATTCTGTGACCATCGAGATGCCTGGGGAAACTGATTGTGTAGGCAGCCAGTAACCGCAAGAAAAGACATAAGAACAGCTGTGCATTAAAGAAAACCTGCCTTACAGTTCCTTATTGTCTTTAGTTAGGGTGAAACAAACAACAAACCAGGAGTCTGATTAGCATCTTTATTTGATATTTTATTTACAAACGCACACATTGTCGCCATGGATAACAATTCATGTCGTTCAATTTAAGTTAAGATCTCTTTTCTGATATAAACATCAGTAGTAGAATATTACAGTGAGTATCCTAGCAACATGTCTCCTCTTCACTTTGTAAAGTATATCAGAATGAAGAGCACATTCAAGATGAGGACAACCAACAAATCGATCAATTACCCAATTGGATACCATACCGATTGATTGCTGATTGGGCAAACAAATAGCCCAAGGTGAGAAAGCAACGGAAGAGGAAGAAGATTCACACTAATCAATCTGGTCCATGCATCTAATCAAACAGCACAACAAGAGGTTTAGAAATACCTTGAGGACTCAGAAATTACATCGCACATAGGAGATGGACTGATCAGGTATGGTGGTGGAGTCCCAAATGGCATCCTATTCCCTACATGGTGCACTACTTTTGACCAGAGCCCTATTGGCTCCTGTCAAAAGTAGTGCACTATACGCTGAGTACACAAAACAAACATTTCCACGACAGACTGACCAAGTGAATCCAGGTGAAAGCTATGATCCCTTATTGATGTCACCTGTTAAATCCACTTCAAATCAGTGTAGATGAAGGAAAGGAGACAGGTTAAAGAAGGAGCTTTAAGCCTTAAGACAATTGAGACATGGAATGTGTACCGTTCAGAGGGTGAATGGGCAAGACACAAAATCTAAGTGCCTTTGAATGGGGTATGGCAGTAGGTGCGCCATTTTTTTGTCAAGCACTGCAACGCTGCTGGGTTTTTCCACGCTCAACAGTTTCCCGTGTGTATCAAGAATGGTCCACCACCCAAAGGACATCCAGCCAACCTGACACAACTGTGGGAAGCATTGGAGTCAACATGGGCCAGCATCCCTGTGGAACGCTTTTGACATCTTGTCCATGCCCCGACGAATTGAGGCTGTTCTGAGGGTAAAAGGGGGGGTGCAACTTAATGTTAGGATATTTGGTATACTCGATGTATAGAGAATAAGGTGCCCTTTGGGACGAAACCAAAGTTAAATAAATGAACCCCTTGAAGACAAACACGTCATTTTCAACATACACCCTAAAAAAACAAGTTGATGAGAGTGATCTTTTGGAAGACCAAGGCACAGAGGAGGCCGCTGTGGCAAATTATTCTAAATTAAGGACTTTCTTGAACTACAAATGATCAAGGTCAGAGGCACACATTTCAGGAGCTTGACAAAGTCCAGGTAGGTGTGAGGGGGGGTGTAGTCTCTCCTTGAAGTGCCCTGTTGCCTGCACAGGACACTAGTGGATGGAGGAAGTGTGTAGAACCGAATATATTTCTATCTACAGTGACAGTACAGCTACTGTCCATATGCAAACAGAATAGATGTAGAGTGACGTCGTGGCAGCCATTTTGTTCGAGTTCTGTGTCATCTTCGCAGCAGAGGAGAGATTGTATGGCAGGTACTTGGTACGTCCTTAATTGCGCTTTAAAATGGGCCAAACCTAAGTGAAAACACCCCATCGATTCTGGACAATCGTGAATAGTCTGAATGGACCAGTAACTGCCTACCCCTCCAGAACAGAGAGGTCTGTTACAATTCACCAAGTCATCTATTGATACCCGCATACATGTACAGTGGACCCAAAACACACATAGGCATGTGTATGTGTGGACGTAAGACTGCTGTATAAAGTTGGAAAAAGTGGTATTATCTGCCATGATCACTTCCACATGGGCGAGGAGGCAGGACGGGCCATTTTAGGTCCAGGTATCCGTGTTGCTGTGGGGGTTTTGCAGGCAGAGACAGCAGCTCTAGAGGGCTCTGTGCCGGGGCTCGTCTTGACCGTTTTAGTCCTGGCCGCAGCTATAACAGCTGTACGGACGGTTTTAGCCGTAGCAGAGGATGGGCTGTGTGTGGAGCGGGGCTGAGAGGAGTGTTGGGTCTCAGAGTTGGCGGTGGGGGCGAGACGTTTGGTCACCCTGAGAGGGGAGCCTCTGACAAAGGCTGGCTGGCTGCTAGCTGTACTACTAGTGGTGCTGGTGCTAGAAGTCCTTTCCCTCTCTGGTCCAAGCCCCAGCCCAGCTCTCTCTGATGCCTGGCGGGTCAAGGTGGGTTTCCCTGGGGCCTGCTGCTGGTTCTCACCCCCAGCCTGGATCCTCTCACTCCTGGTGCTACTGCTCCGCTTCACCTCTGTCTGGGTAGTAGTAGGACGTGTGATGGGGGAGGAGCGTATGGAGGCGCTGCGTATGGACGGGGACGCCAGACAAGTGGAACGTGGTGTAGTCTGTAAATTAGGATTTGGGACGGGGCCAGTGGGTGTCTCTGGTTTGGAAATAAAACGCACCCTATGGATGCCTGTATTGTTCGGTTGACCTGCACGAGGTACCAAGCCCCTCTTAGCCCCTCCTCGGACAACAGGAATGTTCCCCCCGCTCCGAGAGTCCTCTTTCCCCATTGGAAGCCCGGCACCAACCCCTGGAGTCTCTGCCTGCCTCTCTTTCCTCCACTTGGAACATAGGCTGGGTGGGGCTCTAGGGAGGGTTGAGGTGGGAGTGGGAGGAGGGGATATGGTGTCGTAAGAACGCAGGCCTCGGACCAGGGTGTGGTACTCCAGGGTTTCGCCCACACGTGGGTACGACCGGTCCCTCTCCCTGTCAGGGCTGGAGACCTCTGGGCATTGATGTGCCCGCTGTGGGCTCAGCTCTGGTAGGCTGGGAGGCAGCCAGCTCTGTTCCACTGGTGTAGAGGGAGATTCTGTTTCCCTCTGCTGGGTTGTTCCCCCCTCAGGCCTCAGCTCCAAACCACTTCCTTGTGTGGTCTCCTTGGCTCCCTTAGCCTCCTGCGATTGGACACCGTCTGGGGGGTCAGTGGCCATGGATGATTCTGATTGGCTCTCAAAGGGCTGCTGAGTCACCTCAGTGACCGTTGACCCTGTGAGAGGAGCGAGGTCAGGGTCTTGATGCGCTGCGTCTCTGACTGAGGAGTCTGTGGCATTCGCCTGAGAAACGGGGGTAGGCTCAGTCCCCACTAGGCCGTACCTGTGTCTAAGACCAATGGTATTTCTTCTCACACTGGGAATGGCAGTAGTGGTAGTGGAGGAGTGTCTATGAGGACTGGCCATAGACTTAGTGGTCAGTACACGCTGGTCCAGGCTGGCATCAACTGTCCGTTCATGGTGAGTTTTAGTCACTCGAGCCATTGGTGTGAGTCGGCTTTCATTGAAGTTAGTAGCAATTCCATGTTGGGTTTGTGTGGCATAGGCAATAGTGTCCTGCCTGTTTTGGGGGACATTGAATCTAAGTCCACACTGGGTTTGAGTGACATTAGAAGTCAGTTCATGTTGAGGTTGTGAGACTTGAGTCTGAGTTGTCCCCTCATGATGTGGTCTCTTTGTCTCCAGGACTGGTTGGTGCTGATGGACCAGGGGCTCTGTCCTGGTCTCTGTCCCCAGGGACGGTCTCTCCTGGCTGGGGTAGGTGGGGCAGGGTAGCCCTGAGGAGGTCTGGGGGTTGATGGAGGTACTGCGGAGGTTGGAGGAGTTGTTGAGGTGGAGATGGGGGGATGCGATTCTACCCAAATCAGGGGATGTCTGAAGAGGAGCGGAGGTGGTGTCCTGGATTAGGTTGGAAGTGTAGTTCTGGAAGCGGGTGGAGGAGGTTTGAGGAGGAGGGGAGGATGAGGAGTTGTTTTGGAGGAGATGAGAGTTGTAGTTCTGGAGGTGGTTGGAGAGCCTACGGTTCTCCTGGGTTCTAAGGCTGCGCTGGCTCCAGGTGTGGCTCAGGTTCTCAAGGGTTCTTTCCAGGTCATCCTGGTTCTCCTGGGTGCCCGGTGGAGACACCTGACCCAGAACCACACCCAGGTCCAGCCCTGTACACACGGCCACAGAGCGACGCTTCTCCACCATCTCTCGCTCTCGCTCCATCCGCTTCTGCTCCTTCTGTTTCCGCTCTGCGTTTTCCTGAGAGGGAACAGGATGAGTTAAAGGAGTTTCAGGTAAAATAAGAAACATAAAGTATACATTTATCAGCAAAGCATCTACGCATCTATCTACGTATCTATCTACAACGTATCTATCTACGTATCTATCATATCTATCTACGTATCTATCATATAATCTTTTTTTCCTCATCTGTCTATAACTCCTTACACACACACACACACACAGGTGAAGTCGGAAGTTTACACACACTTAGGTTGGAGTCATTAAAACTCGTTTTTCAACCACTCCACAAATTTCTTTTTAACAAACTATAGTTTTGGCAAGTCAATTGTTTACAGACAGATTACTTCACTTATAATTCACTGTATCACAATTCGAGTGGGTCAGAAGTTTACATACACTAAATTGGCTGGGCCTTTAAACAGCTTGGAAAATTCCAGAAAATGATGTCATGGCTTTAGAAGCTACTGATAGGCTAATTGACATCAGTTGAGTCAATTGGAGATCATACTTTTTGGAGAAATGTCCTCTGGTCTGATTAAACAAAAATAGAACTTTGGCGATAATGACCATCGTTATGTTTGGAGGAAAAAGGGGGTTGCTTGCAAGCCGAAGAACACCATCCCAACTGTGAAGCACGGGGGTGGCAGCATCATGCTGTGGGGGTGCTTTGCTGCAGGAGGGACTGGTGCACTTCACAAAATAGATGGCATCATGAGGAAGGAAAATTATGTGGATATATTGAAGCAACATCTCAGGACATCAGTCAGGAAGTTAAAGCTTGGTCGCAAATGGGTCTTCCAAATGGACAATGACCCAAAGCATACTTCCAACAAAGTCAAGGTATTGGAGTGGCCATCACAAAGCCCTGACCTCAATCCTATAGAACATTTGTGAGCAGAAAAAGCGTGTGCGAGCAAGGAGGCCTACAAACCTGACTCAGTTACACCAGCTCTGTCAGGAGGAAGGGGCCAAAATTCACCCAACTTATTGTGGGAAGCTTGTGGAAGGCTACCCGAAACGTTTGACCCAAGTTAAACAATTTAAAGGTAATGCTACCAAATACTAATTGAGTGTATGTAAACTTCTGACCCACTGGGAATGTGATAAAATAAATAAAAGCTTAAATAAAATCACTCTACTATTATTCTGACATTTCACATTCTTAAAATAAAGTGGTGATCCTAACTGATCTAAGACAGGGAATTTTTACTAGGATTAAATGTCAGGAATTGTGAAAAACTGAGTTTAAGGTGTATGTAAAATTCTGACTTCAACTGTATGTATAGTTTTTTTGTGTGCTCTAGGGCAACGGTGTCTAGATGAAGCCCAACCCTAAACCCAAGCCCAACCCTAAACCCAAGCCCAACCCTAAACCCAAGCCCAACCCTAAACCCAAGCCCAACCCTAAACCCAACCTTGAATTAGGACCAAAAAACTCATTTTAGTTTTCATACATTTTTTCAATATGGACAAAATGTAGACTTTGGTCATGTAGGGTGAACCCATGCAGACAGCTTGATGTAAAGCAGTTGGTCTCACCTGTACAGCTTGATGTAAAGCAGTTGGTCTCACCTGTACAGCTCTTTGGAAGCGAAGGCAGAAGGAGTGGAAGACCCTGCAGGCCTCCTCCAGTTTAAAGGTGCTGTCATCCTCACAGAAGAATTCGACCAGAGCCTGACTGGACATCCTCATCCCCTCCACCTCATCCTCCGCCTCCTTCAGACGCTCCTCTGCCACCTAGAGATGGAGAGAGCGAGAGAGCGAGATTAGACTCACTGTTGTGCATTTTGACTCAGGAGGAAGAATATGGAGGGAAGAGACTCAGAGTTAACCAAAGCCGTGTGAGTTTCAGTTTTGTTCTTTGTGAGTTCATAAATTCTCACTTCACTAGATACCATAGATCAGTGTTTAAGAACTTAGCATGTTCTAGCTCAGTTCCGTGTAGCTCAGATGGTAGAGCATGGCGCTTGCAATGCCAGGGTTGTGGGTTCGATTCCCACGGGGGGCCAGTATGAAAAAATTATAATATATATATATATATATATTTTTATATATAAGAGCGTCTGCTAAATGGCTAAAATGTAAATATGTTCTAAATCCATGTTCTAGAATCTAGTTCAGTTCCGTACCTCCAGGAAAGGCTGTGTGAGCTGCTGGAGGTCTGCCTCCGTCTGGACACTGATCCTGAGGGATGCCACACGGCTGTGGAGCCTGGAGAGATCCTCTACTACAGACTCCTCACACAACCTATAGGAAGACAGAGACGAGAGATGCATTACTTTACATGACATTAAAAAGGTAGACTCAGCGATATGAGGTGGCTGCAGAAAGTAAACAGCAGAGTGGGTCAATTTCCGTAACAACTAAGAGCGTTAAAGCACGAGGCTCAACTTCTCCCTGGCTATCACACTGTGAACAGGCTGAAGCGAACCCGTGCACTTGCGCAGATACTTGTGTGTGACCGTGTGAGAGCAAAGTGTTGCATCTCGCTCATCTCAATATCTCCGGTGCTGCTCGTGGCAACGTCATTTCGCAGAGTCCACCTTTATAGATGATAGTAAAGTGATTACAGTGAGATTCTGTGACCCAACAACTAGATGGCATCTGTTCTAAAAGTTGGCCAAACTGTGTAAATGTACAGCTCTGGATAAAACCATGTGTTTTTAACCACAACCCAATCTGTTGGTCCATGAGAGACTATGCTGCAAAGTAAAACATACAAGGAGTCTTTGTTTCAGAAGATGCTGTTACTAAGATTATAAGTCAAAGCGGTGGTTCCCAAGCTGTGACCTAGATAAAGCTGTTATTTTCCTCTGACAGACATCTTAATACGTCCAAGATTTCCCCTTTGGCTCTACCCCAGCAGGAGTAGGCTGTCGCTCATTACTAGGTCCTGACTGACGGACAGTAACACCGATACCCACAGAGTAACTGACAGTAAAGGGTGTATCCCAAATGGCACCCTATTCCCTATATAGTGCATCGACAAAAAGTATTGGGTGCCATTTGGGACTCAATCTAAGTGTCCTGCATAGCTAACCAATCCCAACAACCCCAACAGAGCCGTGATATTGGATTGAAACAGAAATGTTGTCATGGGCCATATTAAAAAAGGTGATAGTTATATCACTAACAGCTGGACAGAGCTCCAGTACTGTAACACAATACAGTCCTGTTGAAACTGGTCTTAAAGCAGCCGTAGTGTCTGTGTGTGTTAGCAGCCTGCTGGAGCGTATTGATGTTATAGGGCGGAGCTCATATGCTCCCCCAAAGCATACAAAACACCACGGGCCACGTTCAAACACTTCAGATTGCTTCCTTCCTTCTTTCCTCTGTTTAATTAATTACAGATCTGCTGGACTGGTTAAAAGCAATGAAGTGGAAACCTTGCTTTACGCGCAGATCACGCAAAGATCTGGGCTCGCCCCAAGGTACATTTTCAAACTATTAGAACAGGGGCTCGTTCAGCAGGACAACGTTTTGGAACGTTTGGATAGAAACATGCCTCTCTGACACGTAGACCAAGGAATCATGTTGGCTCTATTCATGGCAATTCTATCTGCAACGTTCGACAATGTTTGGCAAATTAACGTGGCCCATTCCCTATGAGGAAGGAAGAAGGGGGGCCTTTCTAAACTGGGGGGGGGTCTGTATTATTGGCTCTTACTGACCTGGATGTGGGGCCGACATGTCCTAGTTGGCTGGGAAACGACAGTAAACTCTGGTCCTTTTTCACCGCTTCCTGTGGAGACAGAGACGGCGCTGATCCAGCTATTGTTTCACACAGTGAGCCGTCATAATTCTGTCTGAATCATTGCATTGTGTCACGATTCAGTGTGTTGATATGGTTATTGTGAAAGTAATAATTAATGGTTGGTCAAATACAACAAATACCCAACACATAGTTTGAAAGACATTCTGAAGACCCATTTCATCTATGCCAATTGAACAATTCTGCTAAATAAGTGTCAAGTTTTTCAAAGGAAACTAAATGTGCAGTCTGTCAGATGGTTGTTAGTCTTCAATAAAGAGTAGTCTGGGATTCATTCTGTCGTCTTTGAACTGCATCTAGAGAGAGTTTCTTGAGATGTGTGGCATATTACTGCTATAGCTTAAGTCTTCACTGAAAGATCAATTAAAGTCAAGCACTTCAAGGGTCTCCTCTTCACTGCAAGTGTGATTTACATAGTGTACAAAACATTACGAACACCTGCTCTTTCCATGACAGACTGACCAGGTGAATCCAGGTGAAACCTACGATCCCTTATTGATGTCACCTGTTAAATCCACTTCAATCAGTGTAGATGAAGGGGAGGAGACAGGTTAAAGAAGGATTTTTAAGCCTTGAGACAAACTTTGATTGTGTATGTGTGCCATTCAGAGGGTGAAGATTGAAGTGCCTTTGAACAGGGTATGGCAGTAGGTGCCAGGCGCACCGTTTTGAGTGTGTCAAGAACTGCAATGCTGCTGGGTTTTTCACGCTCAACAGTTTCCTGTGTGTATCAAGAATAGTCCACCACCCAAAGGACATCCAGCCAACTGGACACAACTGTGGGAAGCATTAGAGTCAACATGGGCCAGCATCCCTGTGGAATGCTTTCGACACCTTGTAGAGAGTCGATTCCCTGACGAATTGAGGCTGTTCTGAGGGCAAAAGGGGATGCAACTCAATATTAGGAAGGTGTATATTTGACTACATCAGGGTAGGAGTGCTGATCTACAGTAGGATCAGTTTTGCATTTTAGATGATAATGAATACAGCTATATGCACAAAAAGGTACCTGATCCTAGATCAGGTCTTACCATGGCCACGAAGTGCAGGAGGTTCATGCCTGGCTTGTTGGCTTTGGTGTCGGCCAGCTTGAGCAGAGAAGCGATTCGGAACCCTGCTGCGTTGCCTGCGTACCCACCCTGAGGTCAAATACAGTAGGTCAGTGAAAAGAGGTCACACACACACACACACACACACACACACACACACACACACACACACACCCCCGACATCTTAAACAAACACAACATTACAAAACCCAGGTGCAGCCAGAGTGACGCTCTAGACCCCAGTCCCAGACCCCCGTCCCAGACCCCCGTCCCAGACCCCGTCCCAGACCCCCGTCCCAGACCCCCGTCCCAGACCCCAGTCCCACACCCCAGTCCCAGACCCCCGTCCCAGACCCCCGTCCCCCGTCCCAGACCCCCCGTCCCAGACCCCCGTCCCAGACCCCCGTCCCAGACCCCCGTCCCAGACCCCAGTCCCAGACCCCAGTCCCACACCCCCGTCCCAGACCCCAGTCCCAGACCCACACCCCCGTCCCAGACCCCAGACCCCAGTCCCAGACCCCAGTCCCAGACCCCAGTCCCAGACCCCCGTCCCAGACCCCAGTCCCAGACCCCAGTCCCACACCCCAGTCCCACACCCCCGTCCCAGACCCCAGTCCCAGACCCCCGTCCCAGACCCCCGTCCCAGACCCCCGTCCCAGTCCCCAGTCCCAGACCCAGACCCCAGTCCCAGACCCCGACCCCCGTCCCAGACCCCAGTCCCAGACCCAGACCCCCGTCCCAGACCCCCGTCCCAGACCCAGACCCCCGTCCCAGACCCCCGTCCCAGACCCAGACCCCCGTCCCAGACCCACCCGTCCCAGACCCCCTTCCCAGACCCAGACCCCAGTCCCAGACCCCCGTCCCAGACCCCAGTCCTACACCAGCAGCATTGTGCACACAGATAAAGGACGTCTCTCTCTTTCATCTGAAAGATAGAAAGGAAGGAGGAAGAGAAAGAAGACATGACTCACAGCGTTCATGTAGTTTCCTGCCTTCAGAACCAGACGGAGGATGGAGTGCAGCTCAGGACAGCTCAACAGCTCTGAGACAGAGACAGAGGGACAGCGGGACAGACAGACGGACGGACAGACGGATATAAAACTGGTGAATAAAACGATCTCATATCTTCTTTAGACAAAAACCCACGTGGCCCATCTGTAGCCTACAGTACATCACGTCACTAATTCTGAACCAACTTCAGGTCACCATCCCAGACTAAACTCAAACAAGACTGAACACTTAGAAGAGAAACTAAAAACCCTGCTGGTGATTAAAGGGGAAACTAAAACACCCTGCTGGTGATTAAAGGGGAAACTAAAAAACCCTGCTGGTGATTAAAGGGGAAACTAAAAACCCTGCTGGTGATTAAAGGGGAAACTAAAAACCCTGCTGGTGATTAAAGGGGAAACTAAAAACCCTGCTGGTGATTAAAGGGGAAACTAAAAACCCCTGCTGGTGATTAAAGGGGAAACTAAAACCCCCTGCTGGTGATTAAAGGGGAAACTAAAAACCCTGCTGGTGATTAAAGGGGAAACTAAAAACCCCTGCTGGTGATTAAAGGGGAAACTAAAACCCTGCTGGTGATTAAAGGGGAAACTAAAACCCCCTGCTGGTGATTAAAGGGGAAACTAAAAACCCCTGCTGGTGATTAAAGGGGGAAACTAAAACCCCTGCTGGTGATTAAAGGGGAAACTAAAACCCTGCTGGTGATTAAAGGGGAAACTAAAACCCCCTGCTGGTGATTAAAGGGGAAACTAAAACCCCCTGCTGGTGATTAAAGGGGAAACTAAAACCCCCTGCTGGTGATTAAAGGGGAAACTAAAACCCTGCTGGTGATTAAAGGGGAAACTAAAACCCCCTGCTGGTGATTAAAGGGGAAACTAAAACCCCCTGCTGGTGATTAAAGGGGTGGGGGCGCTGATGAAGAGCAGTAGGCCATGTTTGCGTCCGAAATGGCACCGTATTCTCTTTATAGTGCACTACTTTTTAACAGGGCCCATGGGGATCTGGACAAAAGTAGTGCCCTATGTAGGGAATAGGGTGCCATTTGGGATGCATTGGTATTATCGAAAAGAGGAAGTGGATGGGCCACAAAGGGGGTTAAACGGATGGTGATGAGTAGTAGTGTAGAGTAAAACTAAAAACAACTAAATAATAACTTCCACCATTTCATACTAAACTCAAACAAGACAAGAGCACTACAAGGGGAAGTGAACGGTATGGAAGTGAATGACCACAAAATAGTTTAAAAAGGGCGGTGATAGGGAGTAGAGTAGGCCTAGGGTTAATCCCAAATGGCACCCTATTCCCTACATAGTACACAACCTTTGAACCGGAGCCCTATGGAACCTGGTCAAAAGTAGTACACTATATAGGGAATAGGGTGCCATTTGGGACGTATCCCTTAACTAAAAGCCCCTGCTGATGGTTTACCTCTGGCCGCCTCCCTCAGACATCTGGCCGCCAGACAGAGAGAGGTCACAGCGGGGTCAAACTCCTCCTGCAGGATCATGGCGTCCAGACGCAGACGAAAGCTAACAGGGGAGAAAAGGGGAGGAGGGGGAGGAGAGGAGAGAGGAGAGGAGAAGGGGAGGAGAGGAGAGGAGGAGGGGGGGGAGAGGGGGGAGGAGAGGAGAGGGGGGAGGAGGGAGATGAGAGAGGAGAGGAGAGGGGGAGGAGGGAGATGAGAGAGGAGAGGGGGAGGAGAGGAGAGGGGGAGGAGGGAGATGAGAGGGGGAGGAGAGGAGGGGAAGAGAGGAGAGGGAGGAGGGAGAGGGAGAGGAGGGGGAGGGGAGAGGGGGTAGAGGAGGGAGAGGGGGGTAGAGGAGGGAGAGGGGGGAGGGGGGGGAGAGGAGAGGATGGAAGTGGTTAGAGCCATCTCGATCATCAGAGAGACACACATCAGCACAGAGTGGAAAGTTAGTGAGTCAGCCATTAGTGTGTGGAGAGTGGGAGTCACTGTAAAATGAGAACAGCAGATAAATTGGCATATTTTGCAACACAGTTTGAACTTCAAGGTTAGGGTTTGTAATAGTTTAAAACAGTGAAGTGCTAGGTTGTGTGGTATACCTGGGGACTTCCACTAGCAGAATCATGAAGAGGTCAGGCTCCCCAAGCCTACTGCGCTCTCCCTTGAACCTCTTCAGACGAGCCTCCTGTGAAAATACCCAGACGGACAACTTAGAGATATTATCAGTCAGCTTTCCTGTTACATTCTACAAGCCTCATTCATTTTACTGGGAATTCCACCTAGGTTTCATTTACTAGCATCTCCAGAAATAATTTGTAGAATTTAAAACTTTGCTTGAGTCCAGTGGTAAAACCACCATCACCCAGGATGAGTCCAGCGGTAGAACCACCATCACCCAGGTTAAGTCCAGTGGTAGAACCACCATCACCCAGGATGAGTCCAGCGGTAGAACCACCATCACCCAGGATAAGTCCAGTGGTAGAACCACCATCACCCAGGATGAGTCCAGTGGTAGAACCACCATCACCCAGGATGAGTCCAGCGGTAGAACCACCATCACCCAGGATGAGTCCAGCGGTAGAACCACCATCACCCAGGATGAGTCCAGCGGTAGAACCACCATCACCCAGGATGAGTCCAGCAGTAGAACCACCATCACCCAGGATGAGTCCAGCGGTAGAACCACCATCACACAGGATGAGTCCAGCGGTAGAACCACCATCACCCAGGATGAGTCCAGCGGTAGAACCACCATCACCCAGGATAAGTCCAGTGGTAGAACCACCATCACCCAGGATGAGTCCAGTGGTAGAACCACCATCACCCAGGATGAGTCCAGCGGTAGAACCACCATCACCCAGGATGAGTCCAGCGGTAGAACCACCATCACCCAGGATGAGTCCAGCGGTAGAACCACCATCACCCAGGATGAGTCCAGCGGTAGAACCACCATCACCCAGGATGAGTCCAGTGGTAGAACCACCATCACCCAGGATGAGTCCAGCGGTAGAACCACCATCACACAGGATGAGTCCAGCGGTAGAACCACCATCACCCAGGATGAGTCCAGCGGTAGAACCACCATCACCCAGGATGAGTCCAGCGGTAGAACCACCATCACCCAGGATGAGTCCAGCGGTAGAACCACCATCACCCAGGATGAGTCCAGCGGTAGAACCACCATCACCCAGGATGAGTCATTATTATTACTTTATATTCTTATAACCATGTCCATATACAACAACACGTGCAGTCATTGGGAACATATTTTACCACATGTATTGTCAGTAAGCCCTTCACAATTCTGAGACGATGGTGTAATGGCAAACTGTTGATTAGGATCATCAGAACCAGATGAAGAGAGGGGTGGGGGCTACAGGCTAGTCAGTGCTGTTGCAGTAGGAGCTCCGGTGTGTCGGAGAGGACACGGAGCAGAGTCTTTACCTCGTCGGTGTCAGGCAGCAGTTTGCAGAGCTCGGCCAGTTTCTCTGCCCCATAGCGGGTCCCGACCCCCTGCCGGATATCCTCAACTATCTCCTGGGCAGCCCTGTGGAAAACATGACAACACACATCAGCTCTATGGTGACATCACCTTACACACAAACACACACGCAGCTGCACTGTCTGTGGGGTTTAGAGAAATGGGGTTTAAGCCAACCACGGAGGATGTAAGTCACTGATATACTGAGGTGATTCAAATTAACACTCATCATTTAAGAAATGAAGAAAAGAGGGGGTTTCATGCAGGGGTGTGGAATGGTGGAGGGGGTTTCATACAGGGGTCTGGAATGGTGGAGGGGGTTTCATGCAGGGGTCTGGAATGGCAGAGGGGGGTATCATGCAGGGGTGTGGAATAGTGGAGGGGGTATCATGCAGGGGTCTGGAATGGTGGAGGGGGTTTCATCCAGGGGTCTGGAATGGTGGAGGGGGTTTGATATTCTCTGATTACTCTGCTTGGTGCACGCACACACGCACACGCAGTCAAGCTTATCCCCTCTTATCTGACTGATTGTTGGGAAAAAAGGCCTTTGACGCCACATTGGCGACACGCTGAATGACATGTGCCCTGAGCAAACACACACACAGATATAGAAACACACACAGGCGCTCAACACAGACACTTGGGCAAACACATAAGTAGACACCCACACACAGCGGTCCTTAGAGGTTGAGTTATCGCCAGACAGAGAGGGAGAGAGAGCAGAAGCTGGCCAGTCCCTGACTGTATGACCTCTCCCCGACCCCGACTTCCTCCAAATGACACAAGTCTAGTATGTAGCTCAACTCCTCCAGGAGTCTCTCCTTTCATCACCACCTACATCAGACAGCTTCACCCCATTCCTTCACTTCTTCCTTTCCCCCCCTCTCTTTCCCTGGCTCTTCCTCTCTCTCCCTTATATCCCCCCCCTTTTCTGTCTTTCTCTTACAGTCCTCCTCTCTGCCTGTCTGCCCTGTGTTCACTCTAATACCTCCTCTCTGCCTGTCTGCCCTGTGTTCACTCTAATACCTCCTCTCTGCCTGTCTGCCCTGTGTTCACTCTAATACCTCCTCTCTGCCTGTCTGCCCTGTGTTCACTCTAATACCTCGTGGCTCTGCCTGTCTGCCCTGTGTTCACTCTAATACCTCCTCTCTGCCTGTCTGCCCTGTGTTCACTCTAATACCTCCTCTCTGCCTGTCTGCCCTGTGTTCACTCTAATACCTCGTCTCTGCCTGTCTGCCCTGTGTTCACTCTAATACCTCCTCTCTGCCTGTCTGCCCTGTGTTCACTCTAATACCGTGGCTCTGCCTGTCTGCCCTGTGTTCACTCTAATACCTCGTGGCTCTGCCTGTCTGCCCTGTGTTCACTCTAATACCTCCTCTCTGCCTGTCTGCCCTGTGTTCACTCTAATACCGTGGCTCTGCCTGTCTGCCCTGTGTTCACTCTAATACCTCCTCTCTGCCTGTCTGCCCTGTGTTCACTCTAATACCGTGGCTCTGCCTGTCTGCCCTGTGTTCACTCTAATACCTCGTGGCTCTGCCTGTCTGCCCTGTGTTCACTCTAATACCTCCTCTCTGCCTGTCTGCCCTGTGTTCACTCTAATACCTCCTCTCTGCCTGTCTGCCCTGTGTTCACTCTAATATCGTGGCTCTGCCTGTCTGCCCTGTGTTCACTCTAATACCTCCTCTCTGCCTGTCTGCCCTGTGTTCACTCTAATACCGTGGCTCTGCCTGTCTGCCCTGTGTTCACTCTAATACGCGTGGCTCTGCCTGTCTGCCCTGTGTTCACTCTAATACCTCCTCTCTGCCTGTCTGCCCTGTGTTCACTCTAATACCGTGGCTCTGCCTGTCTGCCCTGTGTTCACTCTAATACCTCCTCTCTGCCTGTCTGCCCTGTGTTCACTCTAATATCGTGGCTCTGCCTGTCTGCCCTGTGTTCACTCTAATACCTCCTCTCTGCCTGTCTGCCCTGTGTTCACTCTAATACCTCCTCTCTGCCTGTCTGCCCTGTGTTCACTAATACCGTGGCTCTGCCTGTCTGCCCTGTGTTCATCTAATACCTGTGGCTCTGCCTGTCTGCCCTGTGTTCACTCTAATACCGTGGCTCTGCCTGTCTGCCCTGTGTTCACTCTAATACCTCCTCTCTGCCTGTCTGCCCTGTGTTCACTCTAATACCATGGCTCTGCCTGTCTGCCCTGTGTTCACTCTAATACCGTGGCTCTGCCTGTCTGCCCTGTGTTCACTCTAATACCGTGGCTCTGCCTGTCTGCCCTGTGTTCACTCTAATACCTCCTCTCTGCCTGTCTGCCCTGTGTTCACTCTAATACCATGGCTCTGCCTGTCTGCCCTGTGTTCACTCTAATACCTCTTCTCTGCCTGTCTGCTCTGTGTTCACTCTAATACCTCTTCTCTGCCTGTCTGCCCTGTGTTCACTCTAATACCTCCTCTCTGCCTGTCTGCTCTGTGTTCACTCTAATACCTCTTCTCTGCCTGTCTGCCCTGTGTTCACTCTAATACCTCCTCTCTGCCTGTCTGCCCTGTGTTCACTCTAATACCTCCTCTCTGCCTGTCTGCCCTGTGTTCACTCTAATACCTCCTCTCTGCCTGTCTGCCCTGTGTTCACTCTAATACCTCCTCTCTGCCTGTCTGCCCTGTGTTCACTCTAATACCTCCTCTCTGCCTGTCTGCCCTGTGTTCACTCTAATACCGTGGCTCTGCCTGTATGCCCTGTGTTCACTCTAATACCTCCTCTCTGCCTGTCTGCCCTGTGTTCACTCTAATACCTCCTCTCTGCCTGTCTGCCCTGTGTTCACTTTAATATCGTGGCTCTGCCTGTCTGCCCTGTGTTCACTCTAATACCTCCTCTCTGCCTGTCTGCCCTGTGTTCACTCTAATACCGTGGCTCTGCCTGTCTGCCCTGTGTTCACTCTAATACCTCCTCTCTGCCTGTCTGCCCTGTGTTCACTCTAATACCTCCTCTCTGCCTGTCTGCCCTGTGTTCACTCTAATACCTCCTCTCTGCCTGTCTGCCCTGTGTTCACTCTAATACCTCCTCTCTGCCTGTCTGCCCTGTGTTCACTCTAATACCTCCTCTCTGCCTGTCTGCCCTGTGTTCACTCTAATACCTCCTCTCTGCCTGTCTGCCCTGTGTTCACTCTAATACCGTGGCTCTGCCCGTCTGCCCTGTGTTCACTCTAATACCTCCTCTCTGCCTGTCTGCCCTGTGTTCACTCTAATACCTCCTCTCTGCCTGTCTGCCCTGTGTTCACTCTAATACCGTGGCTCTGCCTGTCTGCCCTGTGTTCACTCTAATACCTCCTCTCTGCCTGTCTGCCCTGTGTTCACTCTAATACCTCGTGGCTCTGCCTGTCTGCCCTGTGTTCACTCTAATACCGTGGCTCTGCCTGTCTGCCCTGTGTTCACTCTAATACCTCCTCTCTGCCTGTCTGCCCTGTGTTCACTCTAATACCTCCTCTCTGCCTGTCTGCCCTGTGTTCACTCTAATACCGTGGCTCTGCCTGTCTGCCCTGTGTTCACTCTAATACCTCCTCTCTGCCTGTCTGCCCTGTGTTCACTCTAATACCGTGGCTCTGCCTGTCTGCCCTGTGTTCACTCTAATACCGTGGCTCTGCCTGTCTGCCCTGTGTTCACTCTAATACCTCCTCTCTGCCTGTCTGCCCTGTGTTCACTCTAATACCGTGGCTCTGCCTGTCTGCCCTGTGTTCACTCTAATACCTCCTCTCTGCCTGTCTGCCCTGTGTTCACTCTAATATCGTGGCTCTGCCTGTCTGCCCTGTGTTCACTCTAATACCTCCTCTCTGCCTGTCTGCCCTGTGTTCACTCTAATACCTCCTCTCTGCCTGTCTGCCCTGTGTTCACTAATACCGTGGCTCTGCCTGTCTGCCCTGTGTTCACTAATACTGTGGCTCTGCCTGTCTGCCCTGTGTTCACTCTAATACCGTGGCTCTGCCTGTCTGCCCTGTGTTCACTCTAATACCTCCTCTCTGCCTGTCTGCCCTGTGTTCACTCTAATACCATGGCTCTGCCTGTCTGCCCTGTGTTCACTCTAATACCGTGGCTCTGCCTGTCTGCCCTGTGTTCACTCTAATACCGTGGCTCTGCCTGTCTGCCCTGTGTTCACTCTAATACCTCCTCTCTGCCTGTCTGCCCTGTGTTCACTCTAATACCATGGCTCTGCCTGTCTGCCCTGTGTTCACTCTAATACCTCTTCTCTGCCTGTCTGCTCTGTGTTCACTCTAATACCTCTTCTCTGCCTGTCTGCCCTGTGTTCACTCTAATACCTCCTCTCTGCCTGTCTGCTCTGTGTTCACTCTAATACCTCTTCTCTGCCTGTCTGCCCTGTGTTCACTCTAATACCTCCTCTCTGCCTGTCTGCCCTGTGTTCACTCTAATACCTCCTCTCTGCCTGTCTGCCCTGTGTTCACTCTAATACCTCCTCTCTGCCTGTCTGCCCTGTGTTCACTCTAATACCTCCTCTCTGCCTGTCTGCCCTGTGTTCACTCTAATACCTCCTCTCTGCCTGTCTGCCCTGTGTTCACTCTAATACCGTGGCTCTGCCTGTATGCCCTGTGTTCACTCTAATACCTCCTCTCTGCCTGTCTGCCCTGTGTTCACTCTAATACCTCCTCTCTGCCTGTCTGCCCTGTGTTCACTCTAATATCGTGGCTCTGCCTGTCTGCCCTGTGTTCACTCTAATACCTCCTCTCTGCCTATCTGCCCTGTGTTCACTCTAATACCGTGGCTCTGCCTGTCTGCCCTGTGTTCACTCTAATACCTCCTCTCTGCCTGTCTGCCATGTGTTTACTCTAATATCGTGGCTCTGCCTGTCTGCCCTGTGTTCACTCTAATACCTCTTCTCTGCCTGTCTGCCCTGTGTTCACTCTAATACCTCCTCTCTGCCTGTCTGCCCTGTGTTCACTCTAATACCGTGGCTCCGCCTGTCTGCCCTGTGTTCACTCTAATACCTCCTCTCTGCCTGTCTGCCCTGTGTTCACTCTAATACCGTGGCTCTGCCTGTCTGCCCTGTGTTCACTCTAATACCTCCTCTCTGCCTGTCTGCCCTGTGTTCACTCTAATACCGTGGCTCTGCCTGTCTGCCCTGTGTTCACTCTAATACCTCTTCTCTGCCTGTCTGCTCTGTGTTCACTCTAATACCTCTTCTCTGCCTGTCTGCCCTGTGTTCACTCTAATACCTCCTCTCTGCCTGTCTGCTCTGTGTTCACTCTAATACCTCTTCTCTGCCTGTCTGCCCTGTGTTCACTCTAATACCTCCTGCTCTGCCTGTCTGCCCTGTGTTCACTCTAATACCTCCTCTCTGCCTGTCTGCCCTGTGTTCACTCTAATACCTCCTCTCTGCCTGTCTGCCCTGTGTTCACTCTAATACCTCCTCTCTGCCTGTCTGCCCTGTGTTCACTCTAATACCTCCTCTCTGCCTGTCTGCCCTGTGTTCACTCTAATACCGTGGCTCTGTCTGTATGCCCTGTGTTCACTCTAATACCTCCTCTCTGCCTGTCTGCCCTGTGTTCACTCTAATACCTCCTCTCTGCCTGTCTGCCCTGTGTTCACTCTAATATCGTGGCTCTGCCTGTCTGCCCTGTGTTCACTCTAATACCTCCTCTCTGCCTGTCTGCCCTGTGTTCACTCTAATACCGTGGCTCTGCCTGTCTGCCCTGTGTTCACTCTAATACCTCCTCTCTGCCTGTCTGCCTGTGTTTACTCTAATACCTCGTGGCTCTGCCTGTCTGCCCTGTGTTCACCTAATACCTCCTGGCTCTGCCTGTCTGCCCTGTGTTCACTCTAATACCTCCTGCTCTGCCTGTCTGCCCTGTGTTCACTCTAATACCGTGGCTCCGCCTGTCTGCCCTGTGTTCACTCTAATACCTCCTCTCTGCCTGTCTGCCCTGTGTTCACTCTAATACCGTGGCTCTGCCTGTCTGCCCTGTGTTCACTCTAATACCTCCTCTCTGCCTGTCTGCCCTGTGTTCACTCTAATACGTGGCTCTGCCTGTCTGCCCTGTGTTCACTCTAATACCTCCTCTCTGCCTGTCTGCCCTGTGTTCACTCTAATACCTCCTCTCTGCCTGTCTGCCCTGTGTTCACTCTAATACCTCCTCTCTGCCTGTCTGCCCTGTGTTCACTCTAATACCTCGTCTCTGCCTGTCTGCCCTGTGTTCACTCTAATACCTCCTCTCTGCCTGTCTGCTCTGTGTTCACTCTAATACCTCTTCTCTGCCTGTCTGCCCTGTGTTCACTCTAATACCGTGGCTCTGCCTGTCTGCCCTGTGTTCACTCTAATACCTCCTCTCTGCCTGTCTGCCCTGTGTTCACTCTAATACCTCGTGGCTCTGCCTGTCTGCCCTGTGTTCACTCTAATACCTCCTCTCTGCCTGTCTGCCCTGTGTTCACTCTAATATCGTGGCTCTGCCTGTCTGCCCTGTGTTCACTCTAATACCTCCTCTCTGCCTGTCTGCCCTGTGTTCACTCTAATACCTCCTCTCTGCCTGTCTGCCCTGTGTTCACTCTAATACCTCCTCTCTGCCTGTCTGCCCTGTGTTCACTCTAATACCTCCTCTCTGCCTGTCTGCCCTGTGTTCACTCTAATACCATGTCTCTGCCTGTCTGCCCTGTGTTCACTCTAATACCGTGGCTCTGCCTGTCTGCCCTGTGTTCACTAATACTGTGGCTCTGCCTGTCTGCCCTGTGTTCACTCTAATACCGTGGCTCTGCCTGTCTGCCCTGTGTTCACTCTAATACCTCCTCTCTGCCTGTCTGCCCTGTGTTCACTCTAATACCTCCTCTCTGCCTGTCTGCCCTGTGTTCACTAATACTGTGGCTCTGCCTGTCTGCCCTGTGTTCACTAATACCGTGGCTCTGCCTGTCTGCCCTGTGTTCACTCTAATACCGTGGCTCTGCCTGTCTGCCCTGTGTTCACTAATACCGTGGCTCTGCCTGTCTGAATCACAGATAACATTAACCTTTGTTAAGGATTGAAAATACACGTGGCTCAACTGGGATTATCCTGATTCAAAAGAGTTGAATGAAAGGTTTTTAGCCTCTACCTTCATAACCTCCGGCCTGTTATTTCTACGCAGAACTGAATGCTGGTTACAATAACAGTCGCCACAGCTGAAATTGAGCATAATGAAAAGGTAGAGGGAGGTAGTACATGTTCTAATACCGTAGTGTCTCACGAAGGGACCAATCTGTTCAAACGACTTCCACCCATGTCGCTAATCTAAAAGTACCTTGTGACTCACACAAGACAAACAAGCTCCATGTAAGAAGACATGTTTTTGTCCATAGGCTCACCTCTCTTCATATAAAGGCTTTCAACTACATGTTCTGACAGATAGTTTGTTTAGAGAGAAGTTCTCTTCAAGTAGGACGCAAACAATTGAATCTCCGTGAACTCTGTGTTCAGTAAACGCGCGGGCATGACAACATACCTGCTCTGCAAGAGGGCATCGTCTGGTAGCTACCATCATACCCACTAGTGTTGTCACAAAACCAGAATTTTGACTTCGATACGCGATACCATCACTATACCACGGTAAAGAAATAAGTGGTATTAGCCAAAAACGCAGAATGACACTTGATCCGGACAGATCTGTAGAGTTCAATATCATTACTTTTGAAATGTTTGAATGTATGCATTAATGAATCAATTATACAAATCAATGTGACAGTTTATTACCAATCTAACCACATAAACGGTAATCATTTATTTGAATGGTAAATCTCTATTGATAAAACTGGGTAAACCGAGATGTAGCCAAGGTCTTTTCACAATACAGATGAATACATATTCAATAGGGGTGTGTGCAAGCATTGTGTTATTGATCTTGTTTTGGGCTGATTTCATGAGGCTACAGATGAAACACTGTTTACCTTCCATTTGGGACTTATTTTATTGGACTGATCAACAACAATCTCTTCTTTTACAAACGTGTACGCTGTCTCTTCACGACCATGACGTCATTCACACACAAAGTCCGTTCCAGGCTCGAGGAAAGATTATCTTGACTGGGAGAGACGTGAGGTGAGGGAAACAAAGTGAATTAATAACGTTTTTGGTAACAATCAGCAATATTCTGCGTTACGGTTTGCTTATTATCACAAACAAGGTACTAGGGTAGTGAATTGATGTTGTCTTCGTCTGTAAGCTAGCAAGGAAAGTTAGCCTACAAAGCTGGAAGCTACCGGTATCTTCTGTAGTATTCTAGCCTGTACTGGACATTGTTTTGGGAACAGTAATTAGCAGTTTAAACATTTCTTTCTACATGTTAACTTCTGTGCAGCATGAGTGGGGAGCTAACATGATGCAGCCCAGACTCCCAGTGAGTTCAGTGGTTCCTCATGGCAGGCTAGAGCTAGTAATGAGTGAGTGGAGGGTGTGGAGCAGGCACGGTGCTCTAATGAGTGAGTGGAGGCTATAAGTGTCATCGGCTGCGCTGATAGACAGACTAGATCCTCTCTCAATCAGTAGACGACGTGCGACACATTTGACAGAAGTACAGAGAGTAACAAATTCTAGTACTGAAGCGTTTTTCATGTTCTAGTATCGAAAAAGTACCTACGTTTTGGTGTACCGTGCAATACTAATACCCACAGAGACCAACACACAGAGACCAACTATATCTGACCCACAGAGACCAACCCACAGACACCAACCATATCTGACCCACAGAGACCAACCATATCTGACCCACAGAGACCAACACACAGAGACAAACCATATCTGACCCACAGAGACCAACCATATCTGACCCACAGACACCAACACACAGAGACCAACCATATCTGACCCACAGAGACCAACCATATCTGACCCACAGAGACCAACCATATCTGACCCACAGAGACCAACCATATCTGCAGCATCAACCAAGAGACATTCCAAACAGTACACCGATTTTAAACCTACGATCTAAACTCTACATAAAATAAAAGTGAAAAGTGAAAACATCAAGCTATAGAAAAGCACAACCTTTGGTTTTACAAGTCATTTAAATACTTTTCACCTTGTGTTTACAGACTCAAAGACTCTACAGAGTAAAGGAGGAGGACTATGAATGGCACCCTATTCGCTACAGGGCCATCGTCAAATGTAGTGCACTATAAAGGGAACAGGGTGCTATTTGGGATGCAACCTATGTCCGACTGTCTTTACTGGAGGGCAGCACTCCTTAACGGTCTGAGCAGGTGTCAACTTTGACCCCTTGGCTCACCATCTTACCCCCCTACCACCCTCACCCTGTGCCCCCCACAGTCCAGCTGCTAAGGCAGGATGCCATCTCATCTGCACCTGTCACCTTCTTGACACCCCCTCTCCCCTCATACTTAGAAGATCCCCCCCCACACTTCCCACTCCTCGATAGAAGCCCATCCTCTCCAGTCCATCTCCAGTGTGAAGGGTTGTTCCCCTGGGTGCAATCCTAGCCCCTTGTGTTTCCCCCTACAGACTCTAATAGCTTTTCTGATTCATGGCGCTTGACCTCTGATACCAGAGCAGCATGTGCTCTCTAGGACCTTACAGATGCATACTTCTTCGAAAAATGAAAATGAAAGAGTGTGATGAGGAAAGGGAAGTAGATCCTTACGTCTTAAACTGCCGTAGAAATATTCCAACATTCATACTGCGTTTGGAGTCCAGTAGTGAGACCTGCAAACACACACACAGAGAACATGTCAGATACTATCATCAAGGTGGAATAATAGTCAGTGGTATACCGGTATCTCACTGGAGGCTACTGAGGGGAGGACGGCTCATAATAATGGCTGGAACGGAGCCAATGTAATGTATTTGATACCATTCCACTGATTCCGCTCCAGCCATTACCACGAGCCCGTCCTCTCCCATTAAGGTGCCACCAGCCTCCTGCGTGGTATATGCAGTATCTTTCTACAGTATCTCATTCAACTTTACAGACAACACATTCTATCAATATATGCTACCTGGCAGTTTAAACTACACCTAGCTTTGGTGCCAGTCAGTGTCAGTTTAAACCACACCTAGCCTCGGTGCCGGTCAGTGTCAGTTTAAACCACACCTAGCCTCGGTGCCGGTCAGTGTCAGTTTAAACCACACCTAGCCTCGGTGCCGGTCAGTGTCAGTTTAAACTACACCTAGTCAGTGTCTGCCTCTAGCCAGCATGCTGTTGTCTTGGCACAGCAACAACATTCCACTGTAGTATGCGCACACAGACTGGCACTAACTCATACTGCGCTCCTATCCCATACCTTGTCTGTGGTGCTGTCTCTCTCTCCCACCCATCTCCAGTCCTCTCATCTTCTCTCTCTCACCCATCTCCAGTCCTCTCATCCCCTCTCCCACCCATCTCCAGTCCTCTCATCCATCTCCAGTCCTCTCATCCCCTCTCCCACCCATCTCCAGTCCTCTCATCCATCTCCAGTCCTCTCAACCCCTCTCCCACCCATCTCCAGTCCTCTCATCCTCTCTCCCACCCATCTCCAGTCCTCTCATCCTCTCTCTCACCCATCTCCAGTCCTCTCATCCTCTCTCTCACCCATCTCCAGTACTCTCATCCTCTCTCTCACCCATCTCCAGTCCTCTCATCGTCTCTCTCACCCATCTCCAGTCCTCTCATCCTCTCTCCCACCCATCTCCAGCCCCATCATCCTCTCCCAGCTATCTCACCTTATCCGTGGTGTTGTCCTGGGGTGAACTGCATCGCATCAGCACAGACCTCCGTCTCAAACTCCCGGCTCTGTCCTGAGGTTTACAGTCCTTCTGTCTAAACAGCTCATCCAGAGAGTGGAGGTCTATAGGGAACTCTTCCTCCTCCGTAGCCGCTCCACTCCAGACACTTTTCCTCCCCTCCACCTTCTCCTTAGGGATCTGCTCCCAGTTCAGCTTCCTCAGCCGGCTGCGACGGGCCGAGTCCATACGGGTCAGAGGAGAGGAGGTGAAGGGAGGTGGAGGAGGTGGGGGAGGTGGCAGAGGAGTAGGAGCAGGGGTGAGGGGTAGGGGAGCAGGGGTAGGGCCAGGGAGGGTGTCCATGGCTGTCACTTCCAAGATGAGGGGCGCAACACCGCGAGGGCTGGCGGGTGGCGTTCCATGAAAGGCACGGGACTCCTTGAAGGACACAGTCAGGTTGATAAGCATAGAGGCTAGTTGGGAGTTAGGATAGGGCTCAACTAGGGTTTAGGACTGGGACTGGTTGTGGTCTAGCATTGCGGATAGCAAGAGTTCAACATAGATAGATGGATATTGACATTTAGGGTATAGGGGCTAGTTAGGGTGTAGATTTGATGTTTGTTAGGGTGCGTCCCAAAGGGCCAGTACAGTCTCTACTCAACCAAGGAGTGTCCGCTCTCTATTCTCTTCTCACAGTGGTGCAAGTCTCAGTCAGTCTCTCCAATCTAGGAAAACAACAACACAAGGAAATCAACTCTCAGATAGGTTCAATAGACAGACATGTCTCAGGATACCTCTCATGCCATCTTTATTATGCCAATAGCAGTATAGGCTATGCTGGTATCAGACAATGTAATGAAGCATTTCATCCAGTCTCCATGATCACATTACTTACTTAAAGACAGACAGACATACGTTATAAACCCAGGACCTGTCTAGTCTAGTCTGGTCCTGGGCCTGACATTAACGTCTCCATATCTTTTAGTTACTAGACATTTGAGATGACACCAGATGCTCTGGGATTCGGAAGCCAAGGGTTCCATTGTCACTCATTCTGATAACCCGATTTAAAAAGGTTGAGTCTTAGCCTACATCAACCAAAGGCATTTGGAATTTGTGTAACTTATGTTGATTGTGATTGACAAACCACATTTTCAAATAAAGTATTTCTTATCCGTCTGTATTCTTTGAGTAAAACTCTGTACCAGGCTAAGACCGGTATTTAAGGTTTTTCAATAAGCATTTGAAATATTCCAGTGTGCGGCCCGCAAGCTACTAACTCAGACACCTGGCTAGTCCTTTAATTAGCAGCACGGTTATGCCTGTTATATCTCTGTTCATCACTCTCTACAGCGGATCTAACTGACTGTTTGTTACACAGCTTGAAAATGCTTACCTCCGGTTAGGTTACACCCTCAGAGAGAGAGAGAGGGGAGAAAGAGGACAGCATGTTTCACCCTGATGCCGGCCTCAAGTCCACACACACCTCCACCAGACATCAGAGGGAGAGACGTGTAGGGAAGCAGGCGATCTACTCTCTCTCCCGCTCACACACAAGGAAAGGTGGAACAGTAAACGTCCCTAAATTTCTCGTGTCTAATATGACTAGATTCTCTTCAGATAGGACATGTCCAGTCACGAATATTAAACAGATTCTGAAAATTAGCAGTAAGCGTCATGAACCCACTGGAAAGTTTTGGATAGGCCTAACCTGCAATTACACAAATGAGTCATTCAGGTTTCAAGTGCATGTTTTTCTGATTGAAAATATAAGTTATTCAATCATAAATGGCAACATATGGGCCTCCTCGTGTGGTATTATTTTCATGAATGACAACACTGGGGCACAATGGCGCTCTGAGGCCAGTGATTAATGCCATGTTAGTTGTTTCACTTCGCACCGCATGAGCGCGCTACAGAGGCTGCTTTTAGACAGGCTGCCCAATTCTGATATTTTTTTACCAATCACATCACATCTTCCACGTTAGATTTTTTTCCAGAGAGGATCTGATAGGGCAAAAGACCAATAAGTTAAAAAAATATCAGATTTGTGCTGCCTGTCTAAACACAGCCAAAGACCATCTCTGATTTGGCCTTCCGTAAATTACTCATTCAATCGGAACGCTTTCTTTGTATACAGCCAAGACAGTCATTCTTCAAAAGTAAACATACTAATAAATAAATACATAATTTAGGAGGAGTAGACCTACGAAGAAAGTTCATAGCCTGATGGTTTTAATTCAAGGAGGAAAGAAGAGTAGGCCCAACGTTAAGAGTACTGATTTTGTGTGGACACCCCCAAAACAAACACATCAATTGACAGATTTAGTCTAAACCGTGTCAGTTCCTAAAATAGACTTTCATTTAAAACACTCAGCCACCTGGGTAGCAGGGGCCTACTGTGAATATTAATAATAAAATGGGCGGCAGGTAGCTTAGTGGTTAAGAGCTTTGTGCCAGTAACCGAAAGGTCGCTGGTTCTAATCCCCGAGCCGACTAGGTGAAAAATCTGTCGATGTGCCCTTGAGCAAGGCACTTAACCCTAATTGCTCCTGTAAGTCGCTCTGGATAAGAGCGTCTGCTAAATGACCAATTATTATAATATGATCATCTCTGCATGTTTGTTTCTCAATTAAATGTAGGCTAAATTACTTTATAAAAACAATTGTTTAGGCTATAGCGAATTTGCAATAATGCCTTATAAGCCTACAATGTAATTCCCCGGTTTATCGTAGTCTTCTCATGGTTATTTCCACCTTTTCCTGCAACAAAATCACACAAAAAAAAAAACACATGCTACTCACAGTGCGTTATGATGCGATATCCGACTTTCCAAAGTTATTACCTAAACTTATTTGACAATTCCTTCTTTCTTGTTTTAAACTTCAATGAAAAACGTATTGTTTTGTTTTATTTCGTTCTCTTTTGCTTGATGCCTCCTCACTCAAGCCAATGCATTGTGCTGCTCCGCAGTTTCAAGTGTTCTCCTCTACTTCGCTCAATTTGCAGGAAAACTTTCCTAGTGCTGAAGAGACGCGCAGGCGCGCCGCCGAGTCTCTTAAAATTTGCCCAGGAGCGCGTTCATCAGTACGCAACGTTTTGGAACGTTCAGATAGAAATGTGTTATGTAGAACAAACATGCCACTCTGACATGTAGAATAAGGAATCACGTCGGCTCTATTCATGCATTTCTATCTACAACGTTCTATACGTTCGGCAACTGAATGTGGCCCTGAGCTTCTTGCATTATTTCCGCCCAACTTTCCCATGTGATGGACAAACAGGTACTTCACCAATCACTCCAGTGGTTTCCCCTGCATACCTGGGCACATTTATAAGCCCTGGGAACATTTATAATACCTGGACACATTAATAACGGGCTTACACACTAATTCACACATAATGGAGAATAAAAATAGTTCCCATGAAAATGATATAGAAAGTGCCATTAGGATATACTGTATTGTTACGGTTGTGGCCAAATATATTGGCACCCTTGCGCTTTTCTTAAATAATTCCCTATTTGTCTAAAATAAGTTGAAATTGAAAAAAATGTTTGGTCTCCACACATTGTTAATGTATTTTCAACATTGCAGAACCAATTTTATTTTTGTCAACTAAAGTTTACAATTTAATTTGAAAATAAAGACAAATGGCATTGCCAAAATTATTGGCACCCCGGAGCTAGTACTTGTTTGCGCAGCCTTTCCCAAGATAACGCCAACAAATTATTCATGTAGCCATCAATAAGCTTGCTGCATATTACTGCTGGCAATTTGGCCCACTCTTCAGCAGCAAACTGCTCTAATTCTTCTATGTTTGAGTGGTGCCCTCCTCAGCTCTCGCCATGGATGTGATTCAGATCTGGACTCCTCGCTGGCCACTCCAGAATAATCCAACGTTTCTTCTTGAACCATTCCAGGGTGCTTTTGATGTGTGTTTGGGGTTGTTGTCCTGCTGGAAGACTCACAACCTTCAACAGAGACAGTTTTTGGACTGTGTCTCTGGAATGGTTCAGAGATGCTGGTCTGTTCTGGAGTGGCCAGCAAAGAGTCCAGATCTGAATCACATCCAAAACCTATGGGGAGATCTGAAAACAGCAGTTAGTGAAGGGCACCCCTCAAATGTTGAAGAATTAGATCCAGTTGCTGCTGAAAATTAAGCCAAATTGCCAGTAGAATGGTTCAGCAAGATCATTGATGACTACAAGAAGAATTTGTAGTTACAGTATCTTGGTGATAAGTCCTTGTTCCAGGGTTATCATCACAGGGGGGTGGGGCTGTGATTTCTGCCTGGTGTAGAGAGCCTTGATCAGGGGAGAGAGGAGGGGAACAAGACCCTGAGAGACCAGATGCATTAGACAGACATGGAGATTATGTTCAGATCCAGATGAGACTAGAGAGGGAGAGATGGAGCAGGGGGATGAGTGATAGAGAAGGAGCAGGAGGGAGAGAGAGAAGGAGGAAGAGGAGAAAGAGAGAGTGGGAACAGAAACAATTATAGAGAGAGAGAGAAATGAGAGAGGGAGAGAAATGAGAGAGGGAGAGAAATGAAAGAGGGTGTATGAAGGGATGAAGCCTGAAAGCCAAGATGCTAGAAGTCCAGACAGGCTGTTGACACACGTGTGTGAAGCCACAACACTGGCCTTTCATTGGACGTGCTGGGGCATCTGGGGGTGCTCCTGGACCCATGTCACCTGTGTGCTCTCAGGTAGGTAGCCTCTTTTACACGACACGGTGACAGACACAACTCAACACATCAGAGGCTGTAGCAGCTAATTGGGAGGTTATGACCTCTCAGCGCCAGCCATTGTTCTCTCTGACTCCGTCCATCCATCAGGGTGTGCCGAGACTGTGCCAGAATAAACTAACTCTCAGGAAACGTATCTTTCTGTCCTCCAGTCAGTTCAGGCCGTAACTTAGGCCAGACTCTGAGTACAGTAGACTTCAGAATACTTGAGAAAAAAAGCTGTTGTATAGGCCTTGTACAGAGCCAGAACACCCCTGTAGAAGGGTGCACACGAACACACCCACACACACCTCATTTGCTTCACTGAGACTGACTATTTTGCTTCACAGTGAAACAACAGTCAGTGGTGGACCGACCCCGTTTCCCTTTCTGCAGTGATCCTTGGAGCTTGAGGCTCTGTTCTCCTGTGAATGGATGTTCATGTGGGTGTTCGTGTGTAAAACTGGACGGGGTCAGAAAGGGACCTTTCATTGAGGGGGTGTCGTTTTTATGAATGAGAGAGAATTAGTGTATTGGAGGCAGACCACTTGGCACAAACTGGTTGAATCAATGTTGTTTCAACGTAATTTGTCAACGTATTATGATATGGAATCTACGTGGAAAAACATTGGATTTGAAACAAAGTAATCAACTGTTGTTTTGAGGGTGAAAATTCAACCACATGATTATGTCATCATGGTAACCAAATTTCAATTTTACCTTTGAAACAACGTCAGATTGTCATCGTTATATCCACTATCAGAAAGAAACTGGCTGGGCAGCACCTCCTACTGGAAAAATGTATTTATCTACAGCTTCCCTTTGGTCTCCTATCCAGGGATTTAACCAAGCCCTGCTTAGCATTGATGTGTCACTGACTATTACCAATGTGCTATCGTGAAAAGGATTGTTGAGAGATCTCTTAATAACTAAATAGATTCCCTGTTGCTTTCGAAGTCATTCCAAAGTGTAGGTTTAACAGAGCAAATGAAATGTAACCATACTTTATAAGTCATATACAGCATCATCAATATTTAGGCCTGTATAGTATTTGAGAAGACATCAACAGCTATTGTTTCAGTTCAACCCAGGGTTAAACTTAAAACAGACAAGACATTTTTTTACGTTACAGCCTAATTCTAAAATGTATTAAATTAATGTTTTCCTCATCAATCTACACACAATACCCCATAATGACAAAGCAAAAACAGGTTTTTAGAAATTGTAGCAAATGTTTTAAAAATAAAAAAACAGAAATACCTTATTTACATAAGTATTCAGACCCTTTGCTATGAGACTCGGAATTGAGCTCAGGTGCATCCTGTTTCCATTGATCATCCTTGAGATGTTTCTACAACTTGATTGGAGTCCACCTGTGGTAAATTCAATTGATTGGACATGTTTTGGAAAGGCACCTGTCTATATAAGGTCCCACAGTTGACAGAGTATGTCAGAGCAAAAACCAAGCCATGAGGTCGAAGGAATTGTCCGTAGAGCTCCGAGACATGATTGTGTCGAGGCACAGATCTGGGGAAGGGTACCAAAAAATGTCTGCAGCATTGAAGGTCCCCAAGAACACAGTGGCCTCCATCATTCTTAAATGGAAGAAGTATGGAACCACCAAGCCTCTTCCTAGAGCTGGCCACCTGGCCAAACTGAGCAATCGGGGGAGAAGGGCCTTGGTCAGGGAGGTGACCAAGAACCCGATGGTCACTCTGACAGAGCTCCAGAGTTTCTCTGTGGAGATGGGAGAACCTTCCAGAAGGACAACCATCTCTGCAGCACTCCACCAATCAGGCCTTTATGGTAGAGTGGCCAGGCTGAAGCCACTCCTCAGTAAAATGCACATGACAGCCCGATTGGAGTTTGCCAAAAGGCACCTAAAGGACTCTCAGACCATGAGAAACAAGATTCTCTGGTCTGATGAAACCAAGATTGAACTCTTTGGCCTGAATGCCAAGCATCACGTCTGGAGGAAACCTGGCACTATCGCTATGGTGAAGCATGGTAGTGGCAGCATCATGCTGTGGGGATGTTTTTCAGTGGCAGGGACAGGGAGACTAGTCAGGATCGAGGGAAAGATGAACGGAGCAAAGTACAGAGAGATCCTTGATGAAAACCTGCTCCAGAGCGCTCAGGACCTCAGACTGGGGCGAAGGTTCTCCTTCCAACAGGACAACAACCCTAAGCACACAGCCAAGACAATGCAGAAGTGGCTTCGGGACAAGTCTCTAAATGTCCTTGAGTGGCCCAGCCAGAGCCCGGACTTGAACCTGATCGAACACCTCTGGAGAGACCTGAAAATAGCTGTGCAGCGACGCTCCCCATCCAACCTGACAGAGCTTGAGAGAATCTGCAGAGAAGAATGGGAGAGACTCCCTAAATACAGGTGTGCCAAGCTTGTAGCGTCATACCCAAGAACATTTGAGGCGGTAATCACTTCCAAAGGTGCTTCAACAAAGTATTTAGTAAAGGGTCTGAATACTTATGTAAACGTGGTATTTCTTTTATTTTTTGTATATAAAATTGCAAACATTTCTAAAAACCTGTTTTCACTTTGTCCTTATGGGTTATTGTGTGTAGATTGATGAGTAAAAAAAATTACTTAATCAATTTTAGAATAAGGCTGTAACGTAACAAAATGTGGAAAAAGGGAAGTGGTCTGAATACATTCGAATGCACTGTAGGCCAAGGGTTTAAAGCTTTGGTTGATTTCAAATGTAATCTTCAAGTTGTTAATTGATATCTCAACCAAAAATCTAAGTTAAAGAATAGGTCTAAATTAAATCCAGCTTTATTTACATAGCATTTAAAATTTGATTTGATTTAATTTAGTCCTATTCTTTAATTTAGATTTATGGTTGAGATTGAGATTTGAATCCATCATTTCAACTATTAATTTGTAGACAAACTGGATATTGAATTGTGTTTGGTTGTCAATGCAATGATATATCAACATTTGAAGGAGATGTATCTTCTGCTTGGATAGTTCCATCTGTGCCACTGACTTAGTCTGACTTTAATTCCAGTTTGTCTACAAATTAATAATTTATATGTTGGATTCACATATCCATCTCAACCAAAAATCTAAGTTAAAGAATATGACTAAATCAAATCAAACTTTAAATGCACTTTAAATAAAGTTTGATTTGATTTAGTCATATTCTTTAACTTAGACATCTCCTTCAAATGTTGATATTTCGTTGTGTTGACAACCAAACACAATTCAATATCACTTTTGCAATACATTAAAATAGCCTAAAGTTAAAGCTATCTTACAAACTAATGTAACAGTATTTATTCAACCTTAAAATGAGTAACACATCCATGGCCACATTTTGAGGTTACTGTAACTATACATGTCTTCTAATGTAATCATAGAAAGCGTGCGTGTTCAAGATAGCATGCAAAGGTCATCGCAGATCTGTGGAGATCTTCAAAATACCTGTAATAATCGGAGCAGAATCTGGAACAGCATTGATCACTTGTAGCACGTACTTTTAATGTGATCTCAACAACAGTGCAGGTCATTTGGTTCTGCTATTAGATGAAGCACAGTGGTACCACATTAATCTGTTGTATGGATACAAAACATCTGACATGGTATTCCCATTTGAAAAGGTTGAAAGCATAGTGATAACACATTTAGATGAAAACTAAACCCAACAACCTGACGTTGTTTTTACATTTGACTTTGGTTGAGCTTTTAGATGGTTGAAAGCATAGTGATAACACATTGGGAATTCAACAAACTTCTGTCTGTCTTTGAGTGGGTGAATAAAGGTTGAAATCTCATTGATCAACGTCTCAACCAAATATTACCTACATTTCCACGTTGAAATGACGTGGTGTGCCCAGTGGGAGGGTGGGTGAATGAGAGAGAATGTGTACTGGTGCCCAGACAGTGTGGGCGGTACACATATATACAGTACATATATACATATATACATACTATGGATGTGTTTTGGTGTGTGAGAAAATGATCGCTGTTTGATCAAGCTAAAATCAAAAAGTATTGAGGAGGGTGATTTGTTTGAATGTTTTGGTAAGTGGGGGACCATAAGCGGGAGAACTGCCCCCCCATACTCCCTCTAATGCTTACTGCCCCCCACCTCCTAATGCTTACAGAGGGACTGTCAACCCCTCTCTCCGACCCCCTCCAGAAGCTAAGATTATCATCCCAGCCTTATGCAGGTCTACAATTTTATCCCTGATGTCCTTACACAGCTCTCTGTTCTTGGCAATTGTGGAGAGGTTGGAGTCTGTTTGATTGAGTGTGTGGACAGGTGTCTTTTATACAGGTAACGAGTTCAAACAGGTGCAGTTAATACAGGTAATGAGTGGAGAACAGGAGGGCTTCTTAAAGAAAAACTAACAGGTCAGTGAGAGCCGGAATTCTTACTGGTTGGTAGGTGATCAAATACTTATGTCATGCAATAAAATGCAAATTAATTACTTAAAAATCATACAATGTGATTTTCTGGATTTTTGTTTTAGATTCCGTCTCTCACAGTTGAAGTGTACCTATGATAAAAAATTACAGACCTTTACATGCTTTGTAAGTAGGAAAACATGCAAAATCGGCAGTGTATCAAATACTTGTTCTCCCCACTGTATATATACAGTGGGGAGAACAAGTATTTGATACACTTTTTTTGAGGCGGTATTGTGCTCCGTCCCTCTACTGTAATGAATATTATATATAAAGAGAGGTGTAGTTTCTGATCTGTGCATCTACAACTGTCATGAGCCCTCTCACTCCACCGGGTTACCACCTTAATGTGTTTCCACTATCTTCCACTCTGCTCATCTCTCTCTCTCTACTCAGCCTAACTAGCTCCACCTGTCCCTGCTCTGCTCGGCTCTAATTACTCTGCCAGCTGCGCTGCATTACCCACTAACCTCTCCCAGTATTTAAAGTCCTGTCGTTCAGCTCTCCTTTGTCAGATCGTCTGCAAAGCTCACACCCGGAACCTGTGTGCTCGTGCTTCTGGCTCACCCTTGTTTTGTGACCCCGGACCTGCCTGATTCTTGGATACTCTTCTGCCCCAGGAATACCAGACCTGCTTTCTGCCATTACGACTCCTGACTACTCTTCGACCCCGGTAACTCTGACCAGCCTTCTGCCTTGCTACAACGTATTGGGATTTCCCTTGAACTGTACTTCTGCCTTGTTTCATCCGCCCCGTTGTGTCTGTGTTTCCTCCCCCCCCAGGACTTCTGGACCACCAACCACCGGCGTCATCGGACGCATCGCTGCCACTGGGGGAGGGCACAGACCCAGCACATTGGACGGGATAACCCCTGGAGCCTTCACTCACTCCCTACTTCCCTTTTCCCTTAAGTTTTAATAAACTTTCTGGTGTGACGCAATTGTGGTCCTCTTGTCGTCTGTCTGAACCGTGACAACAACAGTCTGTGTCTGCCAGTCCTCAGGGTAGCACAGCTGATGATGTTGTGTGTTTCCCCAGCTGTCTACTGTAACAACACTGTAGTGTGAGGGGAGAGAAAAGTCTTCAAACACTCCAGGGGACAGGGGAGGGGCGCTTGTTTAAAGTGCTTGTGGTCATGGGTGCTCTGTGGGGTTTGGGCCCTCCTCCCTGTCCTACCCCCTCCCTCCCTCCTCCCTGTCCTACCCCCTCCCTCCCTCCTCCCTGTCCTACCCCCTCCCTCCCTCCTCCCTGTCCTACCCCCTCCCTCCCTCCTCCCTGTCCTACCCCTCCCTCCCTCCTCCCTGTCCTACCCCCTCCCTCCCTCCTCCCTGTCCTACCCCCTCCCTCCCTCCTCCCTGTCCTACCCCCTCCCTCCCTCCTCCCTGTCCTACCCCCCCTCCCTCCTCCCTGTCCTCCCCTCCCCCCCCCTCCCTGTCCTACCCCCCTCCCTCCCGTCTCCCTGTCCTACCCCTCCCTCCCTCCTACCTGTCCTAACCCCTCCCACCCCCCTGTCCTAACCCCTCCCTCCTCCCTGTCCTACCCCCTCCCTCGCTCCTCCCTGTCCTACCCCCTCCCTCCCGTCTCCCTGTCCTACCCCCTCCCTCCCTCCTACCTGTCCTAACCCCTCCCACCCCCCTGTCCTAACCCCCTCCCTCCCTCCTCCCTGTTCTACCCTCTGCCTCCCACCCCCTGTCCTAACCCCTCCCTCCTCCCTGTCCTACCCCCTCCCTCCCTCCCCCTGTCCTACCCCCCTCCCTCCCTCCCCCTGTCCTACCCCTCCCTCCTCCCCCTGTCCTCCTCCCTGTCCTACCCCCTCCCCCCTCCCCCTCCCTATCCTACCCCCTCCCTCCTCCCTGTCCTACCCCTCCCTCCCTCCCTCCTCCCTATCCTACCCCCTCCCTCCTCCCTGTCCTACCCCCTCCCTCCCTCCCCCTCCCTGTCCTACCCCTCCCTCCCCTCTCCCTCCCCTCTCCCTCCCTCCCCCCTCCCTGTCTTACCCCTCCCTCCCTGTCCTACTACCCCCTCCCTCCCTATTCTGTCTGTTTGTCGTTGTACAGCTGGCTGTTGGAGCCACTTCCGACTCCAATTAGGATTTCCTGAGACTCAATAAAAGGGCTTATTGGCTGAGAGAAACCACCAGCACATACTGACTACATCTCCCCTGAGAGAAACCACCAGCCCAGACTGACTACAGCTCCCCTGAGAGAAACCACCAGCCCAGACTGACTACAGCTCCCCTGAGAGAAACCACCAGCCCAGACTGACCACTGCTCCCCTGAGAGAAACCACCAGCCCAGACTGACTACAGCTCCCCTGAGAGAAACCACCAGCCCAGACTGACTACAGCTCACCTGTCCCCTTCCTGCACCCGCTATGCTACACTATACTGCCCTGGTGTGTGTGTGTGTTTCGTGTGTGTGAGCGTATGGGGTCTGTGTGCATGTGTGTGTACGTGTGTGTGTGTGTGTGTCTTGCTGTTTATGAGAGGCTCTGTGACTCACAGTATTGCTGTTGTCGTGTCATCACACCACAGTCTCACTCCACTGGAACTCCACCATGACACACCATGACACACCATGACACACCATGACACACCATGACACACCATGACACACCATGACACACCATGACACACCATGACACACGATGACACACCATGACACACGATGACACACGATGACACACAATGACACACAATGTGACACAGACAAATCTCCTCTCTTCTCCTCCTTTTCCTGTGTTTCTATTTGCTCCCTCTTGTCTTTACTTCATTGTTTTATTCTCAGGGCCTGTAATATTGAAACTGAAACAGACTCCTCAGTCATATCTACTGTCTGGTGCAATGTGTGCTCCCAGACCTTACAATTAATCAACCATTACATCATTATGTAATTTAAGCAGTGGAAATTGAATGGAATGAAATCTCTCCTCCCTACCAGTTGGCCGTTGACTAAACTCAAGTGCTTGTTGTATTAATGACTGGCAATGGGACATCCACGGAGGCAGTAGTTTGGAGCACAAAGACACCAATCTGAGTGCTGAGTGCTGGGCTGGATCTGGAGCTTACATGGGGGGTCTCTCTGGAAGGCCAGCATCCCAAATGGCACCCTATTCCCTATATAGTGCACCCCTGGTCAAAAGTAGTGCACTATGTAGGGAATAGGGTGCCATTTGGGATGCAATAGTCCATGTATCTGGAGGAGGCTGTCTGTGTGGCAGGACGGCTCACATAGTTCATATTCAAAGGACCCGGGGCCTTGTAAAGGAAGCCATAAATAGAGGCTGACAAAGTGAGTTGCATACACAAAGACCTGGCCTTTAAATAGGCTGTGTGTATAGTGGGGTGATGGGGTGGAGGAGGAGGGCTGGGGCTGTGTATAGTGAGGCAGAACAGAGGGGTGCAGGGTGGGTGAAGGAGGGGTGGAAGGGTGGAGGCCTGAGGGAGGGTTGTGCTAGGGTGGTCATGTATAGAGTCTATAGTGGGTCATTAAAGCAAGGTCTCACACTGCACCTCCCCACTCCCTCTCCCTCATCACTGCAAACAAAACTAACCCCACAGCTGACATTCTAGAACCTTTTAGTATACCCTGCATCAGGTGCAGTATGCAAGACATGGACTTCTGTTTTTTCTTACATTTTTGATTGTTTGATTATGTTGAGGAATTCAAATAATATTTTGACGAATTCAAGGTCAATTTATTTGAGTTATGAAATAGTTATTTCTAAGTGAATTAAAAGTGAGTTAAATGATATCAGTAGTGTGTCTTATTGACAAACTGTTTATACCCACTTGTTCCCCTCTGCTTCCACTCCCATTCACTTCCATTCATTTCCTATTCACTTCCATTCATTTCCCATTCACTTCCATTCATTTCCCATTCACTTCCATTCATTTCCCATTTACTTCCATTCAGCAGGCCTGTGCTGAGGTCCATTCATTACGGACTAAACTGTTATGTAACAACACGGCCTACCTTTTGCTGAGGCATCTGAGATGTTGGTTATACAAGACACCCTCAGGCCCCTGGGCTGGGATTCTCTGACTCAGCCACAGTCCAGTTTCTACCCTTGGGCCCCTCGAGGCTGGGATTCTCTGACTCAGCCACGGTCCAGGTTCTACCCTCAGGCCTCTGGGCTGGGATTCTCTGCCTCAGCCACGGTCCAGTTTCTACCCTCTGGGCCCTGTGATTCTCTGTGATTCTATTAGCCGTGGTCCAGTTTCTACCCTTGGTCCCCTGTGATTCTATGAGCCATGATACAGTTTCTGTAGAGGCTGCAGGATCATGAGATGAATGGCGCCGGAGAAGATGGCTTCCATTTTACAGCCCTCTAACCAATTGTACTATGATGTGTGTTTTTTCGCGTTATTTTTTATTTATTCTATACATAATGTTTCTGCCACCGTCTCTTATTACCAAAAAGAGCTTCTGAATATCTGGACAGCGATTACTCACCTCGTATTGGACGAAGATTTTTTCTTCAACGAGTCGGACGCGAAGGATATCCTACAGACACCCGACAAGGCCCAAAATCCCCGTCATTCGCATGAGAAAGAGACAGAGATATCGTGGACGTAGGTCGGGGTGCCTTGTAAGGATCTGACGGCGAGCGAGTAAACTGCCTCTTCCATCAAACCTATTAACCAATGTTCAATCATTTGAGAATAAATTGGATGACCTAAGATTACGGTTATCCTACCAACGGGACATTAAAAACTGTAATATCTTATGTTTCACCGAGTCGTGGCTGAACGACGACATGGACAAGATACAGCTGGCGGGATATACACTACATCGGCATGATAGAACGACTGACTCCGGTAAGACAAGGGGTGGCGGTCTGTGTATATTTGTAAACAACAGCTGGTGCATAAAATCTAATACTAAGGAAGTCTCTAGGTTTTGCTCGCCTGAGGTAGAGTATCTTATGATAAGCTGTAGACCACACTATTTACCAAGAGTTTTCATCTATATTTTTCGTAGCTGTCTATTTACCACCACAAACCGATGCTGATTACACTCAATGAGCTGTATAAGGTCATAAGTAAACAGGAAAACGCTCATCCAGAGGCAGCGCTCCTAGTGGCCGGGGACTTTAATGCAGGGAAACTTAAATCCGTTCTACCTCATTTCTACCAGCATGTTAAATGTGCAACCAGAGGAAAAAAAACTCTAGACCACCTTTACTCCACACACAGAGCCACATACAAAGCTCTCCCTTGCCCTCCATTTGGCAAATCTGACCATAACTCTATCCTCCTGATTCCTGTTTATAAGCAAAAACTAAAGCAGGAAGCACCAGTGACTCGGTTAATAAAAAAGTGGTCAGATGACACAGATGCTAAGCTACAGGACTGTTTTGCTAGCACAGACTGGAACATGTTCCGGGATTCTTCTGATAGCATTGAGGAGTACACCACATCAGTCACTGGCTTCATCAATAAGTGCATCGATGATGTCGTCCCCACAGTGACCGTACGTACATACCCCAACCAGAAGCCATGGATTACAGACATCATCCGCACTGAGCTAAAGGGTAGAGCTGCCGCTTTCAAGGAGCGGGACTCTAACCCGGACACTTATAAGAAATCCTGCTATGCCCTCAGACGAACCATCAAACAGGCAAAGAGTCAATAAAAGGACTAAGATTAAATCGTACTACACCGGCTCCGACGCTCATCGGATGTGGCAGGGCTTGAAAACTATTACAGACTACAAAGGGAAGCACAGCCACGAGCTGCCCAGTGACACAAGCCTACCAGACGAGCTAAATTACTTCTATGCTCGCTTCAAGGCAAGCAACACTGAAGCATGCATGAGATCATCAGCTGTTCTGGACGACTGTGTGATCACGCTCTCCGTAGTCGATGTGAGTAAGACCTTTAAACAGGTTAACATTCACAAGGTAGCAGGGCCAGACGGATTACCAGGACATGTACTCCGAGCACTAAGGTAACCTGCCTAAATGACTACAGACCCGTAGCACTCACGTCTGTAGCCATGAAGTGCTTTGAAAGGCTGGTCATGGCTCACATCAACACCATTATCCCAGAAACCCTAGACCCACTCCAATTTGCATACCTCCCCAACAGATCCACAGATGATGTCATCTCTATTGCACTCCACACTGCCCTTTCCCACCTGGACAAAAAGAACACTACGTGAGAATGCTATTCATTGACTACAGCTCAGCGTTCAACTCCATAGTGCCCTCAAAGCTTATCACTAAGCTAAGGACCCTGGGACTAAACACCTCCCTCTGCAACTGGATCCTGGACTTCCTGACGGGTCATCCTCAGGTGGTAAGGGTAGGTAATAACACATCTGGAACGCTGATCCTCAACACGGGGTCCCCTCAGGGGGGCGTGCTCAGTCCCCCTCCTGTACTCCCTGTTCACCCATGACTGCATGGTCAGGCACGACTCCAACACCATCATTAAGTTTGCCGACGACACAACAGTGGTAGGCCTGATCACCGACAACGATGAGACAGCCTATAGGGAGGAGGTCAGAGACCTGGCCGTGTGGTGCCAGGATAACAACCTCTTCCTCAACGTGATGTAGACAAAGGAGATGATTGTGGACTACAGGAAAAAAAGAGGACTGAGCACGCCCCCTTTCTCATTGACGGGGCTGTAGTGGAACAGGTTGAGAGCTTCAAGTTCCTTGGTGTCCACATCACCAACAAACTATCATGGTCCAAACACACCAAGACAGTCGTGAAGAGGGCACGACAAAGCCTATTCCCCCTCAGGAGACTGAAAAGATTTGGCATGGGTCCTCAGATCCTCAAAAAGTTATACATCCTGACTGGTTGCATCACCGCCTGGTTTGGCAACTGCTCGGCCTCCGACCGCAAGGCACTACAGAGATAGTGCGTACGGCCCAGCACATCACTGGGGCCAAGCTTCCTGCCATCCAGGACCTCTATACCAGGCCGTGTCAGAGGAAGGCCCTAAAAATTATCAAAGACTCCAGCCACCCTAATCATAGACTGTTCTCTCTTCTACCGCACGGCAAGCGGTACCGGAGCGCCAAGTCTAGGTCCAAAAGGCTTCTTAACAGCTTCTACCCCCAAGCCATAAGACTCCTGAATAGCTAATCATGGCTACCCGGGCTATTTGCACTGCCCCCCCACCCCCACCCCAAACCTCTTTTACCCTGCTGCTACTCTGTTTATTATCTATTCATAGTCACTTTAACTCTACCCACATGTACATATTACCTCAATTACCTTGACTAACCAGTGCCCCCGCACATTGACTCTGTACCGGTACCCCCTGTATATAGCCTCCCTACTGTTATTTTATTTTACTGCTGCTCTTTAATTTGTTTAATTTTTTAATTATTTTTATTTTTTACTCATCTTTTTTTTACTTAAAAGTGCATTGTTGGTTAAGGGCTTGTAAGTAAGCATTTCACTGTAATGTTTACACCTGTTGTATTCGGCGCATGTGGCAAATAAAATTTGATTTGATTTGATTGCGTTACGAGACAGGGAATCCTCATCAAGGATCAGTTAAAGAGGAAGGCTATCAACAGGTCAAAGACAGTCAGTGTATGGGGCTTGTGATGGATTCCCTATCACTTGTCTTGGTGATGTCGGTGACAACCACAATATTGTGAAATATTTACAAAGTGAAAGTAACAGAGGAGATGGCGTACTGTAGATTGAGTCAATAAAGTCCATGAAAGCACAGGATATGAGTTTGTGTGGTTATTTTGTTTGAGTGAAAACACATGCATCTCCCTCTCTTTTTCTCTTCCGTTCCCTCTCCCTCCATCCCTCCGTCTCCCTGACACAGAGACAGCTGGCATGCATGGCAAAGAGAGAATAGAGGGGGATCAAAAGGTCGCCACGGCCAGCTGAGTTATTTGGAGAACCCGTGTGAAAATGGAAGGACAGAAAGACCTGTTGCTAGGCTGGCCATAAAGATCAGAGCTCCTGAAGGCTAATGTATCATATTTGCTAAATGAATACATGTTATTTATATATCTCTGCTGGTTGTTATTTATATATCTCTGCTGGTTGTTATTTATATATCTCTGCTGGTTGTTATTAATATATCTCTGCTGGTTGTTATTAATATATCTCTGCTAGTTGTTATTAATATATCTCTGCTAGTTGTTATTAATATATCTCTGCTGGTTGTTATTAATATATCTCTGCTGGTTGTTATTAATATATCTCTGCTAGTTGTTATTAATATATCTCTGCTGGTTGTTATTAATATATCTCTGCTAGTTGTTATTAATATATCTCTGCTAGTTGTTATTAATATATCTCTGCTGGTTGTTATTTATATATCTCTGCTGGTTGTTATTTATATATCTCTGCTGGTTGTTATTTATATATCTTATATATTGTCACAGCTAATACTATATGTTTAATATAATGCGTCCCACCTTTTCCCCATTCCTTATCCACCACAGACAGTCAGTCTGTACCCTACCTCACAGTAAGGGTGTCTCCTCCTCTACTGTGTGTTTGTAGTGTAGTGTAGTGTAGTGTAGTGTAGTGTAGTTTAGTGTAGTGTAGTGTAGTGTAGTGTAGTGTGGTTTAGTGTAGTGTAGTGTAGTGTAGTTTAGTGTAGTGTAGTGTAGTGTAGTGTAGTGTAGTTTAGTGTAGTGTAGTGTAGTGTAGTTTAGTGTAGTGTAGTGTAGTGTAGTGTAGTTTAGTGTAGTGTAGTGTAGTGTAGTGTAGTGTAGTTTAGTGTAGTGTAGTATAGTGTGGTTTAGTGTAGTGTAGTGTAGTGTAGTGTAGTGTAGTGTAGTGTAGTGTAGTTTAGTGTAGTTTAGTGTAGTGTAGTGTAGTTTAGTGAGTGTAGTGTAGTGTAGTGTAGTGTAGTGTAGTGTAGTGTAGTTTAGTGTAGTGTAGTGTAGTTTAGTGTAGTGTAGTGTGGTTTAGTGTAGTGTAGTGTAGTATAGTGTAGTTTAGTTTAGTGTAGTGTAGTGTAGTTTAGTGTAGTGTGTTTGTAGTGTAGTGTAGTTTGGTTTAGTGTAGTGTGTTTTTAGTGTAGTTTAGTGTAGTGTAGTGTGTTTGTAGTGTGTTTGTAGTGTAGTTTAGTGTAGTGTAGTGTAGTGTAGTGTAGTGTGTTTGTAGTGTAGTTTAGTGTAGTGTGTTTATAGTGTAGTGTAGTGTAGTTTAGTTTAGTTTAGTGTAGTGTAGTGTAGTGTGTTTGTAGTGTAGTGTAGTGTAGTGTAGTGTAGTGTAGTGTGTTTGTAGTGTAGTGTAGTGTAGTGTAGTGTAGTGTAGTGTGTTTGTAGTGTAGTGTAGTGTAGTGTAGTGTAGTGTGTTTGTAGTGTAGTGTAGTGTAGTATGTTTGTAGTGTAGTGTAGTGTTTGTAGTGTAGTGTAGTATGTTTGTAGTGTAGTGTAGTGTAGTGTGTTTGTAGTGTAGTGTAGTGTAGTGTAGTGTGTTTGTAGTGTAGTGTAGTGTAGTGTAGTGTGTTTGTAGTGTAGTGTAGTGTCGTGTAGTGTGTTTGTAGTGTAGTGTAGAGTGTAGTGTAGTGTAGTGTAGTGTATAGTGTGTAGTGTAGTGTGTTTGTAGTGTAGTGTAGTGTAGTGTAGTGTAGTGTGTTTGTAGTGTAGTTTAGTGTAGTGTAGTGTAGTGTGTTTGTAGTGTGTTTGTAGTGTAGTGTGTTTGTAGTGTAGTGTAGTGTAGTGTAGTATGTTTGTAGTGTAGTTTAGTGTAGTGTAGTGTAGTGTGTTTGTAGTGTAGTGTAGTGTAGTGTAGTATGTTTGTAGTGTAGTTTAGTGTAGTGTAGTGTAGTGTGTTTGTAGTGTAGTGTAGTGTAGTGTGTTTGTAGTGTAGTGTAGTGTAGTGTAGTATGTTGTAGTGTAGTGTAGTGTAGTGTAGTATGTTTGTAGTGTAGTGTAGTGTAGTGTAGTGTGTTTGTAGTGTAGTGTAGTGTAGTGTGTTTGTAGTGTAGTGTAGTGTAGTATGTTCTAGTGTAGTGTAGTGTAGTGTAGTATGTTTGTAGTGTAGTGTAGTGTAGTGTAGTGTAGTGTAGTGTAGTGTGTTTGTAGTGTAGTGTAGTGTCGTGTGTTTGTAGTGTAGTGTAGTGTAGTGTGTTTGTAGTGTAGTGTAGTGTCGTGTGTTTGTAGTGTAGTGTATAGTGTGTAGTGTAGTGTAGTGTAGAGTGTAGTGTAGTGTAGAGTGTAGTGTAGTGTAGAGTGTAGTGTGTAGTGTGGTGTAGAGTGTAGTGTAGTGTAGAGTGTAGTGTAGTGTAGAGTGTAGTGTAGTGTAGAGTGTAGTGTGTAGTGTGGTGTAGTGTATAGTGTGTAGTGTGGTGTAGAGTGTAGTGTAGTGTAGAGTGTAGTGTGTAGTGTAGTGTAGTGTAGTGTGTTTGTAGTGTAGTGTAGTGTCGTGTGTTTGTAGTGTAGTGTAGTGTCGTGTGTTTGTAGTGTAGTGTAGTGTCGTGTGTTTGTAGTGTAGTGTATAGTGTGTAGTGTAGTGTAGTGTAGAGTGTAGTGTAGTGTAGAGTGTAGTGTAGTGTAGAGTGTAGTGTGTAGTGTGGTGTAGAGTGTAGTGTAGTGTAGAGTGTAGTGTAGTGTAGAGTGTAGTGTAGTGTAGAGTGTAGTGTGTAGTGTGGTGTAGTGTATAGTGTGTAGTGTGGTGTAGAGTGTAGTGTAGTGTAGAGTGTAGTGTAGTGTAGAGTGTAGTGTAGTGTAGAGTGTAGTGTGTAGTGTGGTGTAGTGTATAGTGTGTAGTGTGGTGTAGAGTGTAGTGTAGTGTAGTGTAGTGACAGTAGTGACAGAATGAAATCGTAGAAAATATAGTTTGGTCAAAGTTTGATCGACCTTTTGCAAAAGAGTATCGTTTTTACTTCTCTGCTTGATTAAGAGACCAAAAATGGAAACAAAGGGATAAAGTCAACAAACACACAAGTATCTCCTGGCTCAGACCAGGCCGTGAACACATCCATGTGTCTCAGTTTAGCCATCGCGTGTATATACTAGCAGCCCCCTCGGCTCTCTGTTGTGAAAACTCAAGATGGGCTCTAAGGAAAGCAGAGACACAGAGTTAAATGATTAAGAACAGAGATAGCAGAGAGAGAGATAGCAGAGAGAGAGATAGCAGAGAGAGAGATGAGAGAGAGAGAGATCCTCCATGAGATATGAGGTGAAATTCCCAGGAGGCCAAAGTCCCATTTAAAGAGCCCCAGAGGTTAAGGTTAGAGGTCAGGGGTTATCTCTGTTTAGGGTTAAAGGGTTTAGATCAGGGCTGCCCAACTCTCTTCCTGGAGATCTACTGTCCTGTAGGTTTTCAGTACAACCCTAATTTAGCGAATCTTATTCAGCTAGTTAATGTCTTGTTGAGCAGCTAATTATTAGAATCAGGTGTGCTAGATTAGGGTTGGAGTGAAAACCTACAGGATGGTAGCTCTCCAGGAACAGGGTTGGGCAGTTCTGGTTTAGATCTACTCAGGCTTTTCTAAAGCTAGCCAGCTTGTTAGCTTCACATTCCAGGCTTCATCCATACTACAAAGGTGGATATTTGATCATGCAGCTGCCGCTAACTCAAGCAGGCTTGTAACTGCGCGTGCAAGTCGCACATGGCTAGTCGAACACCAAACTATTAATTGAGACAATGCTGAACCATCAATCCATTGCAAGTCAGTGCAACATTTTAATTTTTGCCAAAATCAACATGAAAGAAAAGTTATCATGCAAATGTACCCAAAATCGATTCCAACCATAAGCTTGATAACAACTGCACTGGGATCGGACAGGCTTCCTGTTTAGATTAAGACACCACGGCGCTGGTGCGAGATATGGTTTGAAAAACGTACCTAAATCCTGGGATGAGAAATGTGTTGTACTCCGAATTGTCCCATTATCCCAACTCTTACACCGAGAAAATTTGAACGACTGCTAGATTTTCCAGAAAACTGCCCTTTTTTGTCCTCATGCTAGGTAGACATTTTGGATTGGCAGTGTAAGCCAATCAGCTCCTTTGTTGTTCAATGTAACGTGACATTCCAAAGTGGCTACTGCTAGCTAGCATGAGGATGAAAACGGCAGTCTACTTAACAACTAGCAGTCGTTCAATCTTCTCCGTGTAACAGTTGTGATAATGGGACAATTCGGGGTACACCGTGGTGTCTTAATCTAAACAGGAAGCCTGTCCGACTCCAGTGCAGCTGTAAGCAACAGGATGTACTTTGGTGTGCTGATCAATGCACAAACACCTTTTCCCCCTCCCACTCCTATCAATAAAATGTTTGTCTTAAGACAGTTTTACTGTGCATGAACTTTCAAATGCATCCTGTCATTAATAAATGTGTAATGTGATAGCTATTTAAATATTACTATTTTTAACAACATTTGATTCATAAAATATTCAGTTGTCTTCCCAAATGAAGGGGATAATGATGCAATCTTTGCCACAGGGAGGGAATCTGATTTCATTGGTCCTCAACTCGCGGCTCAGTCATTTCATTCAGGGTAAGTGGAGTAAGCCCTGAGTTAGCCCTGAGTTAGCCCTGAGTTAGCCCTGAGTTAGCCCTGAGTTAGCCTGCCCCAGAGCAGGTTAGTTCTGAAGAATTCATTGCCATAGAAATGTACCTTGCTAAAAGGTGAGCCACTTTCGTATGACTGGTTATCCAAAGTTGAACTCAGAGTTGACCAAAGTTAGCTCGCTAACTCCTCAAACCTGATTGGTAGTATAGGGGCTGTAGGTATGGATAGGGGTATGTAGGTATAGATAGGGGTATGTAGGTATATATAGGGGTATGTAGGTATATATAGGGGTATGTAGGTATAGATAGGGGTATGTAGGTATGGATAGGGGTATGTAGGTATAGATAGGGGTATATAGGTATAGATAGGGTATGTAGGTATGGATAGGGGCTGTAGGTATAGATAGGGGTATGTAGGTATAGATAGGGGTATGTAGGTATGGATAGGGGTATATAGGGTAGATAGGGGCTGTAGGTATGGATAGGGGTATGTAGGTATAGATAGGAGTATATAGGTATAGATAGGGTATGTAGGTATTGTGATGTCACGAGAGGCTGTGTCCTGGAGGGACGTTACATCCCCCTGAGGTGGCTGCAAACCCAGACAGCTATGGCTCCATCTGCTGGTATGGTCGGGAACTCCACCCCTCTATGGCCAATCTTCCCACGCAGCTGAAACAAATGAGGAGCTGATGAGCTGAAGGTTTGGGAAGGGAAGAGACACAGTCTCCAAGCTGGGCTCTCTGGAGGACAAGAGTGCTGCACGTCCACTTCCATGAGGAATATAAGGATTTGGAGATACTTACCTTTGGGAAATACTCACCTTTGGATATATGCACCTGTGGAAATACGTGAGAGACATTTGGAAGGACTTTTTGCTGGGTTGGCCACTAGCTGCAACGTGGACTACAGTAAGGCTGGGGAAAAGTTATCTGAGCGAGTGAGAATTATGATTTTGGATGTGGAAGAGACATCCCTGAACTGTTAACCCTTAAAGAGCCACAAGAGAACATAATTTTGTTATATTTTCATTAATTTCCCAAGACCTATAATAAAATCCTTGTTTTGTTTGAACCTTGTCTCCTTGCACTACTTGAGCAATCCCGCTGAAAGCTGTGTAGCCTCTCGTGACGTCACAGATGGTGGAGAATACAGGCACGCTCAAGCGTTAATAGTGCATGTCAGAGGAGGATACCGAAGGTTTGATCACCCAGTTTTCCAAGTTGGCCGTAGGCTCCCCGCCCGACTGAAATGGAGGACATATTGAAAGCCCTTGTTGCTGGCCAGCAAGCCCAGATGCAAGCAAACGTGGCTCTCTTGGAGGAGCAAAAGAAAGCCAACCTTCTGAAGGCAGAGGAATTGCAGTTGCAGAGACAGAGGGTGGTCCAAAATACCCGCCCAATAAAGGCAAGTGACTTTATATCTAAGATGGGAGCTACCGATGACATTGAGGCATACCTGCATGCATTTGAGGCCACGGCCACTAGGGAAGCCTGGCCCAAGCAACAGTGGGTTGGTCTGTTAGCCCCCCCTTTCTAACCGGGGAATCGCTGAATGCTGTCCGGGACCTGGGCCCTGACCAGGTTACTGACTATGATGCCCTGAAGTCTGAGATCCTCAGCAGATATGGACTCACAAAGTTTGGTATGGCCCAGCGCTTTCACAGCTGGACCTTCCAACCAGACCAACCTCCTCGGGCGCAGATGCATGAACTTGTCCGAATCGCAAGGAAATGGCTGGATCCGCAGAGGAATACAGCAGCGGCGGTGGTGGAGGCCGTTGTGGTGGATCGTTACCTACGCGCCCTGCCTTATGAGGCAAAACGGTTCATCAGTCAACAGGCCTTGACCACGGCTGATCTGACCGTGGAAGCTGTGGAAAAGTACCAGGCCACAGCGGAGATGCTGAATGCTTCCCGAAAAGACCCCAGGAGTGCGGCCCCACCACAAATGGGAAGAACCCGTCCAAAGGACCCCAAGGTCTCGAACCCAGCCACGTCAGGACTTATCCCGGCTCCAGGGGGAGCCAGAAACCAGGCGGGTCCAAGAAGAGTACACCAGGAGGGGGAAACTCGACAGTGTTACCGGTGTGGGGAGATGGGACATATCTCCTGGCAGTGTGGGAAACCAGCCGATGAACCTATGCCCACTGCGGAGTCCTCCAGCTCAGCACCCACACACCGTTTTGCCTCGCTCTTGGGAGTCGTAGATGGCGGCCCAGATCGACCCCCCACCTGCCCGGTAACTGTGAATCACCATGATGTGGAGGCCTTACTGGATTCTGGTAGCCGGGCCACCCTGGTGCGTAAGGATTTGGTGGGCCCAACGTGTCTGACCCCGGGGGAAAGTCCTCCCAGTTTCCTGTGTCCATGGGGACAGCAGAGAATACCCCATTACTGAACTTACAATGACCAGCACACGGGGAACCATACACACGACGGCGGGGGTGGTTGATTCCCTCCCCGTCCCTGTCCTAATTGGACGAGACTGCCCAGCCTTTTACCCACTCTGGAGAGAGTCTCAGGAGAGGATAACCCGAGTACCTCGGAAACGGAGAGGCAAGACTCATCCTGGGAAGGCTCCGGTGCAATCCTCCGAGTTACTCACTCCCGCCCCGGGCTCTGATAGGGATGGCAGGTGCCCAGACCGACACAGAGACGGAGCTACAGAATCTGGACAAAGAACTGTCTGGTCTGAAGGGGACCGCTGAGAGGTATCGTTTGTTAAAGCAACAGTTAGACATGAAGACAGAAGAGTTAGATATCCTCCAGGCTAAACTCCAACAGAGCTCCTTCCCTAAGCAACAGGAGGAGCTGGAGAGGCTGCGCAGGACCATCGAGGAGTGTGAGGAGACCCTGCGCAGTAGTAAGGAGGTCCAGAAGAAGGCAGAGGAGAAGTACAAGGTGTTGGAGAACAAGATGAAGAATGCGGAGGCAGAGAGAGAGAAGGAACTGAAAGCTGCTCAACAGAAGCTAAACTCTGCTAAAACCAAGGCTGATGCGTTCAGTAAGAAACTCAAGGAGAGACAACAGGAGGCTGAGTCCCTGGTCCTAGAGTTGGAGGAGTTGAAGAGAGAGCAGTCTGGCAAGCACCACGGCAATGCGGACGCCCTCTCCCGGCGTGATGCCTTCTTCGCTGCCTTTACCCCGACGAGGACGTCGGTCCCGAGGAGGGGGATGTGTGATGTCACGAGAGGCTGTGTCCTGGAGGGACGTTACATCCCCTGAGGTGGCTGCAAACCCAGACAGCTATGGCTCCATCTGCTGGTATGGTCGGGAACTCCACCCCTCTATGGCCAATCTTCCCACGCAGCTGAAACAAATGAGGAGCTGATGAGCTGAAGGTTTGGGAAGGGAAGAGACACAGTCTCCAAGCTGGGCTCTCTGGAGGACAAGAGTGCTGCACGTCCACTTCCATGAGGAATATAAGGATTTGGAGATACTTACCTTTGGGAAATACTCACCTTTGGATATATGCACCTGTGGAAATACGTGAGAGACATTTGGAAGGACTTTTTGCTGGGTTGGCCACTAGCTGCAACGTGGACTACAGTAAGGCTGGGGAAAAGTTATCTGAGCGAGTGAGAATTATGATTTTGGATGTGGAAGAGACATCCCTGAACTGTTAACCCTTAAAGAGCCACAAGAGAACAGAATTTTGTTATATTTTCATTAATTTCCCAAGACCTATAATAAAATCCTTGTTTTGTTTGAACCTTGTCTCCTTGCACTACTTGAGCAATCCCGCTGAAAGCTGTGTAGCCTCTCGTGACGTCACAGTATGGATAGGGGTATGTAGGTATAGATAGGGGTATGTAGGTATGGATAGGGGTATGTAGGTATAGATAGGGGTATGTCGTTATAGATAGGGGTATGTAGGTATAGATAGGGGTATGTAGGTATAGATAGGGGTATGTAGGTATAGATAGGGGTATGTAGGTGTATGTAGGTATAGATAGGGGTATGTAGGTATAGATAGGAGTATATAGGTATTGATAGGGGCTGTAGGTATGGATAGGGGCTGTAGGTATAGATAGGAGTATGTAGGTATAGATAGGAGTATATAGGTATAGATAGGGTATGTAGGTATGGATAGGGGTATGTAGGTATAGATAGGGGTATGTAGGTATAGATAGGGGTATGTAGGTATAGATAGGGGTATGTAGGTATAGATAGGGGTATGTAGGTATAGATAGGGGTATGTAGGTATAGATAGGGGTATGTAGGTATAGATAGGGGTATGTAGGTATAGATAGGGGTATGTAGGTATAGATAGGGGTATGTAGGTATTGATAGGGGTATGTAGGTATAGATAGGGGTATGTAGGTCTAGATAGGGGTATGTAGGTATAGATAGGGTATGTAGGTATAGATAGGGGTATATAGGTATAGATAGGGGTATGTAGGTATAGATAGGGTATGTAGGTATGGATAGGGGCTGTAGGTATGGATAGGGGCTGTAGGTATAGATAGGAGTATGTAGTTATAGATAGGAGTATATAGGTATAGATAGGGTATGTAGGTATGGATAGGGGTACGTAGGTATAGATAGGGGTATGTAGGTATGGATAGGGGTATGTAGGTATAGATAGGGGTATGTCGTTATAGATAGGGGTATGTAGGTATAGATAGGGGTATGTAGGTATGGATAGGGGTATGTAGGTATGGATAGGGGTATGTAGGTATGGATAGGGGTATGTAGGTATAGATAGGGGTATGTAGGTATGGATAGGGGTATGTCGGTATAGATAGGGGTATGTAGGTATGGATAGGGGTATGTAGGTATGGATAGGGGTATTTAGGTATAGATAGGGGATGTAGGTATGGATAGGGGCTGTGGGTAAAGAACAAACATTAGGTATTCAGGGTATAAAACTGAAAAGAGGACACCAAATGTATGGCCCCTGTCACACACACACACACACACACACACACACACACTAACACACCCACTAACAAACTAACACACACACTAACACACACACACACACACCCTGCCCCCCAGCTCTGGGTGTGGTAGAGGAGAGGAAGTCAGCGGGGAGTTGAGGTGTTGATCTCTGCCATCCTGTTGTTGATGATCCCACACCTGAATGTTGTTTCAGACTCACACACACTTATGCACACACACACACACACACACACACACACAAACACCTACCTGTTGTCCATGGGTCCTAGTGTAACTGAACGGGTTAACGGAGGTGATCTGTTTATTGAAGATGGTTGGACTCTGTAGAGGTGATCTGTTATTTGAAGGTGGTTTGACTGTAGAGGTGATCTGTTAATTGAAGGTGGTTTGACTCTGTAGAAGTGATCTGTTAATTGAAGGTGGTGTGACTCTGTAGAGGTGATCTGTTGATTGAAGGTGGTGTGACTCTGTAGAGGTGATCTGTTAATTGAAGTTGGTGTGACTGTAGAGGTGATCTGTTAATTGAAGGTGGTTTGACTCTGTAGAGGTGATCTGTTAATTGAAGGTGGTTTGACTCTGTAGAGGTGATCTGTTGATTGAAGGTGGTTTGACTCTGTAGAGGTGATCTGTTAATTGAAGTTGGTGTGACTGTAGAGGTGATCTGTTAATTGAAGGTGGTTTGACTCTGTAGAGGTGATCTGTTAATTGAAGGTGGTTTGACTCTGTAGAAGTGATCTGTTAATTGAAGGTGTGGTCCTTGTTGTGGTCCTTGTTGTGGGTCCAAACTTCACCAGAACCATGGTCAGCATTACGTCAGCTTGTTGTGGTCCTTGTTGTGGGTCCAAACATCACCAGAACCATAGTCAGCATTGCGTCAGCTTGTTGTGGTCCTTGTTGTGGGTCCAAACATCACCAGAACCATGGTCAGCATTACGTCAGCTTGCAGAGATCAACACCTCAACTCCCCGCTGACTTCCTCTCCTCTACCACAGGTTAGAGAGAAGGGGGGAGGTTAGAGAGAAGGGGGGAGTTTAGAGAGAAGGGGAGAGGTTAGAGAGAAGGGGGAGGTTAGAGAAGGGGGAGGTTAGAGAGAAGGGGGGAGTTTAGAGAGAAGGGGAGAGGTTAGAGAGAAGGGGAGAGGTTAGAGAGAAGGGGGGAGGTTAGAGAGAAGGGGGAGTTTAGAGAGAAGGGGAGAGGTTAGAGAGAAGGGGAGAGGTTAGAGAGAAGGGGGGAGTTTAGAGAGAAGGGGGAGGTTAGAGAGAAGGGGGGAGTTTAGAGAGAATAGGGGAGGTTAGAGAGAAGGGGGAGGTTAGAGAGAAGGGGGGAGTTTAGAGAGAATAGGGGAGGATAGAGAGAAGGGGGGGAGTTTAGAGAGAAGGGGGGAGTTTAGAGAGAATAGGGGAGGATAGAGAGAAGGGGGGAGGATAGAGAGAAGGGGGGAGGTTAGAGAAAAGGGGGGAGGTTAGAGAGAAGGGGGGAGGTTAGAGAGAAGGGGGGAGGATAGAGAGAAGGGGGAGGTTAGAGAGAAGGGGGGAGGTTAGAGAGAAGGGGGAGGTTAGAGAGAAGGGGAGGTTAGAGAGAAGGGGGAGTTTAGAGAGAAGGGGGGAGGTTAGAGAGAAGGGGGGAGGATAGAGAGAAGGGGGAGGTTAGAGAGAAGGGGGGAGGTTAGAGAGAAGGGGGGAGGTTAGAAAGAAGGGGGAGGTTAGAGAGAAGGGGAAGGTTAGAGAGAGGTAGAGAGAAGAGGGGGAGGTTAGAGAGAAGGGGGAGGTTAGAGAGAAGGGGGAAGGTTAGAGAGAGGTAGAGAGAAGGGGGGAGGTTAGAGAGAAGGGGGAAGGTTAGAGAGAGGTAGAGAGAAGGGGGGAGGGTAGAGAGAAGGGGGAAGGTTAGAGAGAGGTAGAGAGAAGGGGGGAGGGTAGAGAGAAGGGGGAAGGTTAGAGAGAGGTAGAGAGAAGGGGGGAGGGTAGAGAGAAGGGGGGAGGGTAGAGAGAAGGGGGAGGTTAGAGAGAAGGGGGAGGGTAGAGAGAAGGGGGGAGGTTAGAGAGAAGGGGGGAGGTTAGAGAGAAGGGGGAGGTTAGAGAGAAGGGGGGAGGTTAGAGAAAAGGGGGTGTTAGTGTGGTGGGGGGTGTTAGTGTGGTGGGGGGTGTTAGTGTGGTGGGGGGTGTTAGTGTGGTGGGGGGTGTTAGTGTGGTGGGGGGTGTTAGTGTGGTGGGGGGTGTTAGTGTGGTGGGGGGTGTACACTAGAAATGGAGGGAGATATGTGGAAGAGAAGGAAGATGGACTGTTTCCACCGTCTCTGTAATGACACGTTGGACCCAAAGTTAATTCTCTCTCTATCTCCCCACCAGGTGCCTGCTAGGGACATGAAAACACAGGAGAGGCCCCGAGCCATGTGAGTGAGTGAGTGAGTGAGTGAGTGAGTGTGTGTGTGTGTGTGTGTGTGTGCATGCGTGCGTGCGTGCGTGTGCGTGCGTGCTTGCGTGCGCACGTGCGTGTGTGTGAGCCCAGGCCACCCTGCTGCTCCACAGGCAGTAATAACGCATTGCTCACATATAAAAACAGCAGCATTAGATAAACGCAGGGTAGTGATTATAGCTGCCAGCCAGTATTGATAAACCGTGTCTTACAGTGGTAGAGGTATGCAGGGTAGTGATTTTAGCAGCCAGTATTGATAAACCCTGTTTTACAGTGGTAGAGGTATGCAGGGTAGTGATTTTAGCAGCCAGTAGTTATAAACCCTGTTTTACAGTGGTAGAGGTATGCAGGGTAGTGATTTTAGCAGCCAGTATTGATAAACCCTGTCTTACAGTGGTAGAGGTATGCACTGGTCTCTGCTCTCCCCACCTCCATTGTTTTATTGTGATACTATACTGTATATTCCAGTATTGTTTTAAACAGGGAGAAGGCTCACTGCTGTAGTGGCTCAATAATCTATGCAGGGGATCTCTTAGAGTGTTGCTATGGACGGCCTCACAATCTGTTTGGAGGGAGACATAACAAGATACATTGCTAAACAGCTGATTAAATAAACATATTTCAAAATACCACCCTCCCTCTCTCCCTCTCTCCCCCTCTCCCTCACTCTCTCTCTCTCTCTCTCTCTCTCTCTCTCTCTCTCTCTCTCTCTCTCTACCTCTCTCTCTACCTCTCTCTCTCTCTCTCTCTGGGTGGTATTTTGAAAGATTTTTCTGTGACCAGCTGTTTAGCGATGTATCTTGTCATGTCTCCCTCACAACAGATTAGCAACACTCCAGGAGTGCTCATACCATTGCCAGGCATTGCTAATTATCTGCCAGCCCAGCAGCTTGGTTCATCATGGCGTGGCACACAGGATGCATCGCCCCATGGAATGCACAGGCACAATGCTCCATGCCAACTTTGCCAAGGCCCATAAGTAACACAGCTAGGCCAAGTGCTCCATGCCCATTGCCCCGTAGCCACTGCCCCATGCCCGCTGCCCCATGCCCGCTGCCCCATGCCCGCTGCCACATGCCCGCTACCCACTGCCCCATGCCCGCTGCCACATGCCCGCTACCCACTGCCCCATGCCCGCTACACGCTGCCCCATGCCCGCTACCCCCTGCCCCATGCCCGCTACCCACTGCCCCATAACCGCTACCGCTGCCCCATGCCCGCTACCCACTGCCCCACTGCCCCATGCCCGCTACCCACTGCCCCATGCCCGCTACCCACTGCCCCATAACCGCTACCGCTGCCCCATGCCCGCTACCCACTGCCCCACTGCCCCATGCCTGCTACCCACTGCCCCATGCCCACTACCCACTGCCCCACTGCCCCATGCCCGCTACCTGTTGCCCCATGCCCGCTACTCACTGCCCCATAACCGCTACCCACTGCCCCATAACCGCTACCCACTGCCCCATGCCCGCTACCCACTGCCCCATGCCCGCTACCCACTGCCCCATGCCCGCTACCCATTGCCCCATGCCCACTACCCACTGCCCCATGCCCGCTACCCGCTGCCCCATGCCCGCTACCTGCTGCCCCATGCCCACTGCCCCACTGCTCCATGCCCGCTACCCACTGCCCCACTGCCCCATGCCCGCTACCCGCTGCCCCATGCCCGCTACCCACTGCCCCATGCCCGCTACCCGTTGCCCCATGCCCGCTACCCACTGCCCCATAACCGCTACCCACTGCCCCATCACCGCTACCCACTGCCCCATAACCGCTACCCACTGCCCCATGCCCACTACCCACTGCCCCATGCCCGCTACCCGCTGCCACATGCCCGCTACCTGCTGCCCCATGCCCACTGCCCCACTGCTCCATGCCCGCTACCCACTGCCCCACTGCCCCATGCCCGCTACCCGCAGCCCCATGCCCGCTACCCACTGCCCCATGCCGCTACCCGCTGCCCCATGTCCGCTACCCACTGCCCCATAACCGCTACCCACTGCCCCATAACCGCTACCCACTGCCCCATGCCCGCTACCCACTGCCCCATGCCCGCTACCTGCTGCCCCATGCCCACTGCCCCACTGCTCCATGCCCGCTACCCACTGCCCCACTGCCCCATGCCCGCTACCCGCTGCCCCATGCCCGCTACCCGCTGCCCCATGCCCGCTACCCACTGCCCCACTGCCCCATGCCCGCTACCCACTGCCCCAGTGCCCCAAGCCTGCTACCCGCTGCCCCATGCCCGCTACCCACTGCCCCACTGCCCCATGCCTGCTACCCCATGCCCACTACCCACTGCCCCATGCCCGCTACCCACTGCCCCACTGCCCCATGCCCGCTACCCACTGCCCCACTGCCCCATGCCCGCTACCCGCTGCCCCATGCCCGTTACCCACTGCCCAATGCCCACTACCCACTGCCCTATGCCCGCTACCCACTGCCCCACTGCCCCATGCCCACTACCCACTGCCCCATGCCCGCTACCCGCTGCCCCATGCCCCATGCCCGCTACCCACTGCCCCACTGCCCCACTGCCCCATGCCCGCTACCTACTGCCCCACTGCCCCATGCCCGCTACCCACTGCCCCACTGCCCCATGCCCGCTACCCGCTGCCCCATGCCCGCTACCCACTGCCCCACTGCCCCATGCCCGCTACCCACTGCCCCATGCCCGCTACCCGCTGCCCCATGCCCGCTACCCACTGCCCCACTGCCCCATGCCCGCTACCCGCTGCCCCATGCCCGCTACCCACTGCCCAATGCCCGCTACCCACTGCCCCACTGCCCCACTGCCCCTTGCCCACTACCCACTGCCCCATTCCCGCTAGCCACTGCCCCATGCCCGCTACCCGCTGCCCCGTGCCTGCTACCCACTGCCCCATGCCCGCTACCCGCTGCCCCATGCCCGCTACCCGCTGCCCCATGCCTGCTACCTGCTGCCCCATGCCTGCTACCCGCTGCCCCATGCCTGCTACCCGCTGCCCCACTGCCCCATGCCCGCTACCCGCTGCCCCATGCCCGCTACCCACTGCCCCACTGCCCCATGCCCGCTACCCGCTGCCCCATGCGCTTTACCCGCTGCCCCATGCCTGCTACCCACTGCCCCATTCCCGCTAGCCACTGCCCCATGCCCGCTACCCGCTGCCCCATGCCCGCTACCCGCTGCCCCATGCCCGCTACCCGCTGCCCCATGCCCGCTACCCGCTGCCCCATGCCCGCTACCCACTGCCCAATGCCCACTACCCACTGCCCCATGCCCACTACCCACTGCCCCATGCCCACTACCCACTGCCCCATGCCCGCTACCCACTGCCCCACTGCCCCTTGCCCACTACCCACTGCCCCATTCCCGCTAGCCACTGCCCCATGCCCGCTGCCCGCTGCCCCATGCCCGCTACCCACTGCCCCATGCCAGCTACCCGCTGCCCCATGCCCGCTACCCGCTGCCCCATGCCCGCTACCCGCTGCCCCATGCCCGCTACCCGCTGCCCCATGCCTGCTACCCGCTGCCCCACTGCCCCATTTCCGCTACCCGCTGCCCCATGCCCGCTACCCACTGCCCCACTGCCCCATGCCCGCTACCCGCTGCCTCATGCGCTCTACCCGCTGCCCCATGCCCGCTACCCACTGCCCCACTGCCCCATGCCCGCTACCCACTGCCCCACTGCCCCTTGCCCACTACCCACTGCCCCTTGCCCACTACCCACTGCCCCTTGCCCACTACCCACTGCCCCATTCCCGCTAGCCACTGCCCCATGCCTGCTACCCGCTGCCCCATGCCTGCTACCCGCTGCCCCATGCCTGCTACCCGCTGCCCCATGCCCGCTACCCGCTGCCCCATGCCCGCTACCCGCTGCCCCATGCCCGCTACCCGCTGCCCCATGCCCGCTACCCGCTGCCCCATGCCCGCTACCCGCTGCCCCATGCCCGCTACCCGCTGCCCCATGCCCGCTACCCGCTGCCCCATGCCCGCTACCCACTGCCCCACTGCCCCATGCCCGCTACCCGCTGCCCCATGCCTGCTACCCGCTGCACCATGCCTGCTACCCACTGCCCCGCTGCCCCATGCCTGCTACCCGCTGCCCCATGCCTGCTACCCACTGCCCCACTGCCCCATGCCCGCTACCCGCTGCCCCATGCCTGCTACCCGCTGCCCCACATCTGCTACCCACTGCCCCGCTGCCCCATGCCCGCTACCCGCTGCCCCATGCCTGCTACCCACTGTCCCACTGCCCCATGCCCGCTACCCGCTGCCCCATGCCTGCTACCCGCTGCCCCATGCCTGCTACCCACTGCCCCGCTGCCCCATGCCCGCTACCCGCTGCCCCATGCCTGCTACCCACTGCCCCACTGCCCCATGCCCGCTACCCGCTGCCCCATGCCTGCTACCCGCTGCCCCATGCCTGCTACCCACTGCCCCGCTGCCCCATGCCTGCTACCCGCTGCCCCATGCCTGCTACCCACTGCCCCGCTGCCCCATGCCCGCTACCCGCTGCCCCATGCCCGCTACCCGCTGCCCCATGCCCGCTACCCGCTGCCTGCAAGGTGACTGCGTCACAAACACACTGCTCTTATTCTACTTGGCTTGGTTAACCCCTCCTCTAACCAGGACATGCAAGCAAACCAGCTTTGTACTGCACTTTTTGTCCTCTCTCTCTCTATCTCTCTTTCTCTCTCTCTGATCTCTGCCTCTCTTTTTATGACTGGGGTTTTCCTCTCTCTCTCTGACTCTCTCTTTCTTTTTTTCTGTATGAGAAATCCACAGCAGTTTTTAAATGTTACTCTGGCCAACACCACCTATAGCCAAACAGAGCATTGGATCCCAGCCCTGTAGAACTCCACAGTTCTCCCTTCAGCTGAGCCAAACACAACCCAACACAAAACGTGACCCCTAGGCTACTGCTCACACCTCCTTCCTGCTTTGTCCACTAACTAACTGCGTGTATTCCTGTTATGATCAATTAATCACTCAGGGACTCAAAGCTTCAAAGTAATCACACACATTTAGCTCACCGTTGTGTTATCTGTTATTATAAACTGGTTAACTCACCGTTGTGTTATCTGTTATTATAAACTGGTTAACTCACCGTTGTGTTATCTGTTGTTCTATCATTCCCACTCTGCTGTTGTTCATTGTGTTTCTCAGTTAGAAGTGCTGCAGATACCAGCCAACATCCCTGTCGAATGTTGATTAACGACATGTTTTTATTTCCAGCGCCATGTAATAATTAAGTATACTCTCTGATCAGGCAGGACCAAACATTCTCAGAGAGGTTGAAGTCAACTCAGTGCCTTAGCCGGGCACACACACACACACACACACACACACACACACACCCTTCCCTTGGCTGTTAAGGCTCTCTAAGCTCTCCGTCAGCCCTGCAACTTCAAAGCCTCTCCCAGCTGCCCATCAGGCCAAGACTAACAAGAGGTCATGTCCATGAAAAGACCATTGCTGCGTACTAAATGGCACCCTATTCCCTATTTAGTGCACTAGTTTTTGCACTCTGTAGGCAATAGGGTGCCATTTGGACCCAGACAATGAAATTACCTCAAACATCCACTTACACTAATGCAGGCCCTTGGAAGGGAGAGCCAAAGACCTAATTCAAATCTTCACTTCTTAAGCCATATCCTCCCCTCCTCGGTCCAGTGAACAACACATTATGAACACTGAACATGTCTCTACAGGCTCATGCTGTCTAAACAGAGGAGAGCAAAGGTCCGAAAGACACATACTAGCTTACAGTTTTTCTCGATTGCTAAGACACATTTCTTGAAAGCTGCTCTCCTTTTCTCTTAACTGTGAACACAAAACCCAATTTTCAAGCTACATTCACAAAACCTCAGACTCTTCTTGCAAAACCAAACTTTCACCTCAAAACAGTTCAATCTGTGCTCAAAACTGAACTATGTTGTCAAATCGTGCCCCGAGTCAATCAAAATAAAAAAACACTACTGAACAGTCACTAAACACTACGTAGAAAAATAGAAAACACAATGCTCAGGACATGAAGCTGGAGAAATAAATGTTTATTGTTCACTGTAGGCTAAATGCATGTTGCAAAAAAAAAAAAAACTGTGCATTTAGCACTTGTACAAAAAGACAAAACAGAAATCTTGTGCATTTACATGTAGCACTTGTAAAAACAAACAGAAATCTTATGCGTTTGCCACTTGTGTACAGTAAGCCCATGTAAAAATAAAGTACAAAAATATACAAATAAGTGCATTACTCAGCCACAGCATCATGTCTCCGTACTGGGTCAGGCCACAGGACTTCATCCACATCACAGGCCACATTTTGTCTGGCCAGGCAACGGGGGAAAAAACCCTGGCATGCCGTATCCAGGCTTGGCATGCCTCCACACCTATGTCACCACAGGCAAGTCCCATGGCTTGCAGGAGATTTACCCTGGTGTAAGGTTGGCGTTCATATACCTTCCACCGCCATGAGGAGAATAATTCCTCAATGGGGTTTAGGAAAGGGGAGTACGGTGGAAGGCAAAGATTGATAAAACCTTGGTTCATATTGTACCACTCTCTAACCTGGAGGGCTCTGTGAAAACTCACATTGTCCCAAACAACAACATAGATGGGATGCTCATCCTGCTGCCCTAACAAAGCATCTCGCATGTGATTGAGGAAAATGAGGAGCTGGTGAGTGTTGTAGGGCCCCAGGTTGGCATGATGGTGGACAACCCCATGATTGCTGATGGCAGCACATAATGTGACATTGCCACCACGCTGCCCAGTAACACCAACAATGGCCCGATGGCCAATCACATTACGGCCTCTCCTTCTCCTTTTGGTGAGATTAAACCCAGCTTCATCCATGTAGATGTATTGATGGGGTCTTTCCATTGCATCCAGTTGAAAAACCCTCTGTAGAAATAGATATAGTTTTGTAAGTGATACGGAAAAAGTGATTTAGGCCACTACAGTAAATCACTACTTAGAGTAATCAACATTGAATGTGTCTGTATATATGCCAACCTGTACATACTGGAATCTTTGCTCTTTGACTCTGTCTGAGTTGCGATCAAAGGGCACTCTGTATAGCTGTTTCATGCGCAGTCTGTTGCGCTTGAGGACACGATCAACAGTAGAGAGGCTGACACTGTTGATACCCTCAAAATGTAAATGGTCCTCAATGATCTTCTGCTGAATTTCGCTCAGTTTAATGGCATTGTTCTCACGGACCATATCAACAATTAGGGTCTCTTGGTGTGGGGAGAACATACCTGTCCTCCCACCCCCATGTGGCAGTCTTTCAATTCTACAAAAAGAGAACATGGAGTTACAAAAATATACATGGAATACTAGGCCTACAAACAGTTAGACCAACCCTCCATTACAATACTACAGTACATTGGTACAGTGATGTACTGAAACATATATTTACTTACAGTATACTGTGGTACAATATATAGTATGTCATACAGTAATTGCTGTCAACATTTACATACTGTACTATAATGTCAAAAAAGGTAATTACCTGTTCTCTTCTCTAAATCTTCGGATTATGGTGGACACAGTGAATCTACTGATGTTTGGTTGTACCCTTTGTCCAGCCTCCCTCATGCTCATACCATGGACAAGAACATGGTCAATCACAGTAGCTCTGATTTCATCAGATATTACTGTTCTTTGTCTTCGCTGACCACCTCGACCACCTCGACCTCCTCTCACACGAACTCTTCCTCTCAGATTTCTATCCATTGTAGGGCCTCACAAACCAGTGCTCTCTGAACTGGCTTACTGTATATGTTCCCTCACATCATTAGCCACAAGTGTGATCAATTTTGAGTTGTTGTGTTCAAGTGGTGACACCTGTGCTCTAATTGTGTTTGACTTTTGTCACCTGTGCTCACCATTATGCAGCACGGGTGCATCACAATGAAAATGTGTTGGCAAGTTATGTCTAAACAGGTGAAAAGTGCTTATGGTTTTGCTAAAAGAGTGATTGATTCAATCAGTGGGTTCAGGCAACTGAGCATTTGGTTCAGACAATAGGGTTTAGTGTTTTAGCAATTGAGAAAAACTGTATTACATACATAGGAAGTCAACAACAAAGGGAGAGTTTTTCCTTTTCTTGTGAAGAATTGTTTTTTCCATTGACTTGAGAAAGAGGACAAACATTATGATACACATTTTAATACAGTTTTTCTCTGCATACTCGATTCCTGCTGTTTGGAGAAAAGTGTTTTGCATATGTCACTAACTCAGACCCTGTGTCTGCACGGCCCTGACTCTGAGGTTAAAGGTCATGTCTCTCTGTGACCCCTAGTGATGTCTCTCTGACCCCTGACCTCCATAGATCCCCCTGGTTGGTCTTCTCTCTGTCTCTGAGGCCTGTATACTATCTCTCTCTTGTGTGTGTGTATGTGTGTGTGTGTGTGTGTGTGTGTGTGTGTGTGTGTGTGTGTGTGTGTGTGTGTGTGTGTGTGTGTGTGTGTGCGTGCGTGCGCATGTGTGTGTATGTACAGATAGTTACACTAGTGAGTAAGTACAATCACACACTTGGAATATACCAAACTTTCCATTGAAATTACCATAAAGGGAGTAACCTCACTCACCAGTTTAACTACAATCTAGTCCAGTCATGTTGTTCCCCTAAAAGTATTGTGTTCTATGATGTTATACAGTATGAGTCAGCAGTAAATACTGTTTAATCAGCAGTTACATATTTCTGTAAGGAACACCCGTAGTGTACAGGACAGAAGGCATAGGAGGGCCAGCCTTCTCAATCTGACCTGGGCTCAGTCAACGGTGAGACACAACATTGTTTTCACTTTCTCATTGATACAGACATAGAGAGAGAGAGAGAGAGAGAGAGAGAGAGAGAGAGAGAGAGAGAGAGAGAGAGAGAGAGAGAGAGAGAGAGAGAGAGAGAGAGAGAGAGAGAGAGAGAGAGAGAGAGAGAGAGAGAGGTGAAAGTCCCTAGGATTTCTATTATTGTTTTATGAGAGATAACCCAGGAACAGTCAGAACTAGACACCACCTCAGAGATAACCCAGGAACAGACAGAGCTAGACACCACCTCAGAGATAACCCAGGAACAGACAGAGCTAGACACCACCTCAGAGATAACCCAGGAACAGACAGAACTAGACACCACCTCAGAGATAACCCAGGAACAGACAGAACTAGACACCCCCTCAGAGATAACCCAGGAACAGTCAGAACTAGACACCACCTCAGAGATAACCCAGGAACAGACAGAACTAGACACCCCCTCAGAGATAACCCAGGAACAGACAGAACTAGACACCCCCTCAGAGATAACCCAGGAACAGTCAGAACTAGACACCACCTCAGAGTGGTCAAGCAGCATAGCACCACAGTTATGTCATAATCCTTCTGGATACAAACTGCAACAACATCACACTCTCTGAGCAGTCTACACCATTACTCATAGTTAGGGTCTTGAGTCTCTCCTGACTATTTCACCTGACCATTAAAAAAAACCCTGCATAGGCCCTAGGCCATAACTCAGGATCACTCCAGTCCTGGTCAGTTCACATGGTTAGGAACACTCAGGGCCCTATAGGCAACTCTGGGCCATACCGTGGCTATAGGCTATATCTCAGGAAAACTCAGGGCCCTATAGGTGATATAGACCACAGTGAGCTCCAAAGGTATTGGGACAATGACACATTTTTGGTTGTTTTATCATTTGAAATCCAAAGTGCTGGAGTAGAGAGCCAAAACAACAACAAAATGTATCACTGTCCCAATACCTCTGGAGCTCACTGTATATCTCTGGAAAACTCAGGGCCCTATAGGCAACTCTGGGCCCTACAGTAGTTATAGGCTACATCTCAGGAAAACTCAGGAACTGGTCAGATCATATGGTCAGATAAAACTCAGGGCCCTGTTTATGCCACCCGGCTCTCTAGGAGCAGCAAGACCAGACTTCCTCTAGGGTCAAAGTTGACCTCTCCACACTGTCTCCTCCTCACAGTAAAATGACTCTTATAGCCACTGGCCTGGCTTCTCTGGCTTCTCTCCCAGCACGGGAACACCACTAACACAGTTCATAATGTCCTGGCTTCTCTCCCAGCACGGGAACACCACTAACACAGTTCATAATGTCCTGGCTTCTCTCCCAGCACGGGAACACCACTAACACAGTTCATAATGTCCTGGCTTCTCTCCCAGCACGGGAACACCACTAACACAGTTCATAATGTCCTGGCTTCTCTCCCAGCACGGGAACACCACTAACACAGTTCATAATGTCCTGGCTTCTCTCCCACTAATCTACATTGCCTACAACAGTTCATAATCAAATCAAATGTTATTTGTCACATGCGCCGAAAACAACAGGTGAAGACCTTACAGTGAAATTCTTACTTACAAGCCCTTGACCAACAATGCAGTTTTAAGAAAGAATACCCCCAAAAAATCATACAAAAAAGACAATATAAAATAATATGAAATAAAAGTAAAAAATGATTAAAGAGCAGCAGTAAAAATAACAATAGCAAGGCTATATACAGGGGGTACCGGTACCGAGTCAATATGCAGGGGCACCATTTAGTTGAGGTAATTGAGGTAATATGTACATGTAGGTAGAGTTATTAAAGTGACTATGCGTCGATAATTAACAGAGAGTCGCAGCAGCATAATAGGGGGTGGGGGTGGGGTGGGTGCAATGCAAATAGTCCGGGTAGCCATTTGATTAGATGTTCAGGAGTCTTATGGCTTGGGGGTAGAAGCTGTTTAGATTCCCTCTTGGACCTAGACTTGGCGCTCCGGTACCGCTTAACGTACGGTAGCAGAGAGAACAGTCTATGACTAGGGTGGCTGGAGTCTTTGATCATTGTTAGGGCCTTCCTCTGACACCGCCTGGTATAGAGGTCCTGGATGGCAGGAAGCTTGGCCCTGTGATGTCCTGGGCCGTACGCACTACCCTCTGTAGTGCCTTGCGGTCGGAGGCCGAGCAGTGGCCTACCAGGCAGCGATGCAACCAGTCAGGATGCTCTCGATGGTGCAGCTGTAGAACCTTTTGAGGATCTTAGGACCCATGCCAAATCTTTTCAGTCTCCTTAGGGGGAATAGGTTTTATCGTGCCCTCTTCACGACTGTCTTGGTGTGCTTGGACCATGTTAGTTTGTTGGTGAGGTGGACACCAAGGAACTTGAAGCTCTCAACCTGCTCCACTACTGCCCCGTCGATGAGAATGGGGACGTGCTCGGTCCTCTTCTTTTTCCTGTAGTCCACAATCATCTCCTTTGTCTTGATCACGTTGAGGGAGAGGTTGTTGTCCTGGCACCACACGGCCAGGTCTCTGGCCATATGCAACAGAGATTGCATCATCTGTGGATCTGTTGGGGTGGTATGCAAATTGGAGTGGGTCCAGGGTTTCTGGGATAATGATGTTGATGTGAGCCATGACCAGCCTTTCAAAGCACTTCATGGCTACAGACGTGAGTGCTACGGGTTGGTAGTCATTTAGGCAGGTTATCTTAGTGTTCTTGGGCATAGGGGCTATGGTGGTCTGCTTGAAACATGTTGGAATTACAGACTCAGACAGGGAGAGGTTGAAAATGTCAGTGAAGACACTTGCCAGTTGGTCAGCGCATGCTCGGAGTACACGTCCCGGTAATTCGTCTGGCCCTGCGGCCTTGTGAATGTTGACCTGTTTAAAGGTCTTACTCACATCGGCTACGGAGAGCGTGATCACACAGTCGTCCGGAACAACTGATGCTCTCATGCATGTTTCAGTGTTACTTGTCTCGAAGCGAGCATAGAAGTAATTTCGCTTGTCTGGTAGGCTCGTGTCACTGGGCAGCTCGCGGCTGTGCTTCCCTTTGTATTCTGTAATAGTTTGCAAACCCTGCCACATCCGACGAACGTCAGAGCCAGAGTAGTAAGATTCGATCTTAGTCCTGTATTGACGCTTTGCCTGTTTGATGGTTTGTCGGAGGGCATAGCGGGATTTCTAATAAGCTTCCGGGTAGAGTCCCGCTCCTTGAAAGCGGCAGCTCTACCATTTAGCTCAGTGCGGATGTTGCCTGTAATCCATGGCTTCTGGTTGGGGTATTGTGACGTCACGAGAGGCTACACAGCTTTCAGCGGGGTTGCTCAAGTAGTGCAAGGAGACAAGGTTCAAACAAACCAAGGATTTTATTATAGGTCTTGGGAAATTAACGAAAATATAACAAAATTCTGTTCTCTTGTGGCTCTTTAAGGGTTAACAGTTCAGGGATGTCTCTTCCACATCCAAAATCATAATTCTCACTCGCTCAGATAACTTTTCCCCAGCCTTACTGTAGTCCACGTTGCGACTAGTGGCCAACCCAGCAAAAAGTCCTTCCAAATGTCTCTCACGTATTTCCACAGGTGCATATATCCAAAGGTGAGTATTTCCCAAAGGTAAGTATCTCCAAATCCTTATATTCCCCATGGAAGTGGACGTGCAGCACTCTTGTCCTCCAGAGAGCCCAGGTTGGAGACTGTGTCTCTTCCCTTTCCCAAACCTTCAGCTCATCAGCTCCTCATTTGTTTCAGCTGCGTGGGAAGATTGGCCATAGAGGGGTGGAGTTCCCGACCATACCAGCAGATGGAGCCATAGCTGTCTGGGTTTGCAGCCACCTCAGGGGGATGTAACGTCCCTCCAGGACACAGCCTCTCGTGACATCACACATCCCCTCCCTCGGGACCGACGTCCTCGTCGGGGTAAAGGCAGCGAAGAAGGCATCACGCCGGGAGAGGGCGTCCGCATTGCCGTGGTGCTTGCCAGACTGCTCTCTCTTCAACTCCTCCAACTCTAGGACCAGGGACTCAGCCTCCTGTTGTCTCTCCTTGAGTTTCTTACTGAACGCATCAGCCTTGGTTTTAGCAGAGTTTAGCTTCTGTTGAGCAGCTTTCAGTTCCTTCTCTCTCTCTGCCTCCGCATTCTTCATCTTGTTCTCCAACACCTTGTACTTCTCCTCTGCCTTCTTCTGGACCTCCTTACTACTGCGCAGGGTCTCCTCACACTCCTCGATGGTCCTGCGCAGCCTCTCCAGCTCCTCCTGTTGCTTAGGGAAGGAGCTCTGTTGGAGTTTAGCCTGGAGGATATCTAACTCTTCTGTCTTCATGTCTAACTGTTGCTTTAACAAACGATACCTCTCAGCGGTCCCCTTCAGACCAGACAGTTCTTTGTCCAGATTCTGTAGCTCCGTCTCTGTGTCGGTCTGGGCACCTGCCATCCCTATCAGAGCCCGGGCGGGAGTGAGTAACTCGGAGGATTGCACCGGAGCCTTCCCAGGATGAGTCTTGCCTCTCCGTTTCCGAGGTACTCGGGTTATCCTCTCCTGAGACTCTCTCCAGAGTGGGTAAAAGGCTGGGCAGTCTCGTCCAATTAGGACAGGGACGGGGAGGGAATCAACCACCCCCGCCGTCGTGTGTATGGTTCCCCGTGTGCTGGTCATTGTAAGTTCAGTAATGGGGTATTCTCTGGTGTCCCCATGGACACAGGAAACTGGGAGGACTTTCCCCGGGGTCAGACACGTTGGGCCCACCAAATCCTTACGCACCAGGGTGGCCCGGCTACCAGAATCCAGTAAGGCCTCCACATCATGGTGATTCACAGTTACCGGGCAGGTGGGGGGGTCGATCTGGGCCGCCATCTACGACTCCCAAGAGCGAGGCAAAACGGTGTGTGGGTGCTGAGCTGGAGGACTCTGCAGTGGGCATAGGTTCATCGGCTGGTTTCCCACACTGCCAGGAGATATGTCCCATCTCCCCACACCGGTAACACTGTCGAGTTTCCCCCTCCTGGTGTACTCTTCTTGGACCCGCCTGGTTTCTGGCTCCCCCTGGAGCCGGGATAAGTCCTGACGTGGCTGGGTTCGAGACCTTGGGGTCCTTTGGACGGGTTCTTCCCATTTGTGGTGGGGCCGCACTCCTGGGGTCTTTTCGGGAAGCATTCAGCATCTCCGCTGTGGCCTGGTACTTTTCCACAGCTTCCACGGTCAGATCAGCCGTGGTCAAGGCCTGTTGACTGATGAACCGTTTTGCCTCATAAGGCAGGGCGTGTAGGTAACGATCCACCACAACGGCCTCCACCACCGCCGCTGCTGTATTCCTCTGCGGATCCAGCCATTTCCTTGCGATTCGGACAAGTTCATGCATCTGCGCCCGAGGAGGTTGGTCTGGTTGGAAGGTCCAGCTGTGAAAGCGCTGGGCCATACCAAACTTTGTGAGTCCATATCTGCTGAGGATCTCAGACTTCAGGGCATCATAGTCAGTAACCTGGTCAGGGCCCAGGTCCCGGACAGCATTCAGCGATTCCCCGGTTAGAAAGGGGGCTAACAGACCAACCCACTGTTGCTTGGGCCAGGCTTCCCTAGTGGCCGTGGCCTCAAATGCATGCAGGTATGCCTCAATGTCATCGGTAGCTCCCATCTTAGATATAAAGTCACTTGCCTTTATTGGGCGGGTATTTTGGACCACCCTCTGTCTCTGCAACTGCAATTCCTCTGCCTTCAGAAGGTTGGCTTTCTTTTGCTCCTCCAAGAGAGCCACGTTTGCTTGCATCTGGGCTTGCTGGCCAGCAACAAGGGCTTTCAATATGTCCTCCATTTCAGTCGGCGGGGAGCCTACGGCCAACTTGGAAAACTGGGTGATCAAACCTTCGGTATCCTCCTCTGACATGCACTATTAACGCTTGAGCGTGCCTGTATTCTCCACCATCTGTGACGTCACGAGAGGCTACACAGCTTTCAGCGGGGTTGCTCAAGTAGTGCAAGGAGACAAGGTTCAAACAAACCAAGGATTTTATTATAGGTCTTGGGAAATTAACGAAAATATAACAAAATTCTGTTCTCTTGTGGCTCTTTAAGGGTTAACAGTTCAGGGATGTCTCTTCCACATCCAAAATCATAATTCTCACTCGCTCAGATAACTTTTCCCCAGCCTTACTGTAGTCCACGTTGGACTAGTGGCCAACCCAGCAAAAAGTCCTTCCAAATGTCTCTCACGTATTTCCACAGGTGCATATATCCAAAGGTGAGTATTTCCCAAAGGTAAGTATCTCCAAATCCTTATATTCCCCATGGAAGTGGACGTGCAGCACTCTTGTCCTCCAGAGAGCCCAGGTTGGAGACTGTGTCTCTTCCCTTTCCCAAACCTTCAGCTCATCAGCTCCTCATTTGTTTCAGCTGCGTGGGAAGATTGGCCATAGAGGGGTGGAGTTCCCGACCATACCAGCAGATGGAGCCATAGCTGTCTGGGTTTGCAGCCACCTCAGGGGGATGTAACGTCCCTCCAGGACACAGCCTCTCGTGACATCACAGTATGTTCGTACAGTCACTGTATAAAAATATACTACCCAATGTACTGAAGGCCTGTGTTTATTGTTTATCACCACATACATTGATATAGGGAACCCATGGTGTTGTTTACAAAAGGATATGTGAATAGATATGTGGCAGCAAAGAGTTTGCCACCCCTACCCCACCATCTCACCCACCAACTATCTGAGTGTGAGAACTGGGTTGATCTATTCCAGTAGAGAGAGAGAACAGGATTGATCTATTCCAGTAGAGAGAGAGAGAACAGGGTTGGTCTATTCCAGGAGTAGAGAGCGAGAACAGGGTTGATATATTCCAGTAGAGAGAGAACAGAGTTTATCTATTCTAGTAGAGAGAGAACACGGTTCATCTATTCCAGGAGTAGAGACAGAGAACAAGGTTGATCTACTCCAGGAGTACAGAGAGAACAGAGTTGATCTATTCAAGTAGGGAGAGAACAGGGTTGATCTCTTCCAGTAGAGAGAGAGAACAGGGTTGATCTATTACAGTAGAGAGAGAACAGGGTTGATCTCTTCCAGTAGAGAGAGAGAACATGGTTGATCTATTTTAGTAGAGAGAGAACAGGGTTGATCTATTCCAGTAGAAAGAGAACAGGGTTGATCTATTCCAGGAGGAGAGAGAGAACAGGGTTGATCTCATCCAGTAGAGAGAGAGAACAGGGTTAATATATTCCAGTAGAGAGAGAACAGGGTTGATCTATTCCAGTAGAGAGAGAACAGATTTGATCTATTCCAGGAGTAGAGAGAGAACAGGGTTGATATATTCCAGTAGAGAGAGAACAGGGTTGATCTATTCCAGTAGAGAGATAATAGATTTGATCTATTCCAGGAGTAGAGAGAGAACAGGGTTGATCTATTCCAGTAGAGAGAGAACAGGGTTGATCTATTTCAGTCGAGAGAAAACAGGGTTAATCTATTCCAGTAGAGAGAGAACAGGGTTGATCTACTCCAGTAGAGAGAGAACAGGGTTGATCTACTCCAGGAGGAGAGAGAGAACAGGGTTGATCTATTCCAAGAGTAGAGATAAAACAGGATTTATCTATTCCAGTAGAGAGAGAACAGGGTTGGTATATTCCAGTAGAGAGAGAACAGGGTTGACCTCTTCAAGTAGAGAGAGAGAACAGTGTTGATCTATTCCAGTAGCGAGAGAACAGGGTTGATCTATTCCAGTAGAGAGAACAGGAATGATCTATTCCAGTAGAGAGAGAACAGGGTTGATCTATTCCAGTAGAGAGAGAACAGGGTTGATCTATTCCAGTAGAGAGAGAACAGGGTTGATCTATTCCAGTAGAGAGAGAACAGGGTTGATCTATTCCAGGAGTAGAGAGAGAACAGGGTTGATCTATTCCAGTAGAGAGAGAACAGGGTTGATCTCTTCCAGTAGAGAGAGAGAACAGGGTTGATCTATTCCAGGAGTAGAGAGAGAGAGAACAGGGTTGATCTATTCCCGGAGTAGAGAGAGAGAACAGAGTTGATATATTCCAGGAGTAAACAGTGAACAGGGTTAATCTATTCCAGTAGAGAGAGAACAGGGTTAATCTATTCCAGTAGAGAGATAACAGGGTTGAACTCTTCCAGTAGAGAAAGAGAACAGGGTTTATCTATTCCAGTCGAGAGAGTACAGGGTTGATCTATGAACAGGGTTGATCTATTCCAGTAGAGAGAGAACAGGGTTGATCTATTCCAGGAGGAGAGAGAGAACAGGGTTGATCTATTCCAGTAGAGAGAGAACAGGGTGAATTTCTTGATCTAGATTTTGAAAGTATGATGTTGACATGATCAGTCCAATCAAGGCTGCTGTAGATATAACGTGCTTTGACGTCATTTTATCTGTGGAGGTTCAATTGTTTTGAAGAAGGCTTCAGGGCGCCCAGCAAGCGCCAGGACCGTCTCCTAAAGTTGATTCAGCTGCGGGATCGGGGCACCACCAGTGCAGAGCTTGCTCACGAATGGCAGCAGGCAGGTGTGAGTGTATCTGCACGCACAGTGAGGCGAATACTTTTGGAGGATGGCCTGGTGTCAAGAAGGGCAGCGAGGAAGCCACTTCTCTCCAGGAAAAACATCAGGGACAGACTGATATTCTGCAAAAGGTACAGGGATTGGACTGCTGAGGACTGGGGTAAAGTCATTTTCTCTGATGAATCCCCTTTCCGATTGTTTGGAGCATCCGGAAAACACCTTGTCCGGAGAAGACAAGGTGAGAGCTACCATCAGTCATGTGTCATGCCAACAGTAAAGCATCATGAGACCATTCATGTGTGGGGTTGCTTCTCAGCCAAGGGAGTGGGGTCACTCACAATTTTGCCTAAGAACACAGCCATGAATAAAGAATGGTACCAACACATCCTCCGAGAGCAACTTCTCCCAACCATCCAAGAACAGTTTGGTGATGAACAATGCCTTTTCCAGCATGATGGAGCACCTTGCCATAAGGCAAAAGTGATAACTAAGTGGCTTGGGGAACAAAACATCGACATTTTGGGTCCATGGCCAGGAAACTCCCCAGACCTTAATCCCATTGAGAACTTGTGGTCAATCCTCAAGAGGCGGGTGGACAAACAAAAACCTACAAATTCTGACAAACTCCAAGCATTGATTATGCAAGAATGGGCTGCCATCAGTCAGGATGTGGCCCAAAATTTAATTTACAGCATGCCAGGGCGGATTGCAGAGGTCTTGAAAAAGAAGGATCAACACTGCAAATATTGACTCTTTGCATAAACTTCATGTAATTGTCAATAAAAGCCTTTGACACTTATGGAATGCTTGTAATTATACTTCAGTATACCATAGTAACATCTGACAAAAATATCTAAAAACACTGAAGCAGCAAACTTTGTGAAGACCAATACTTGTGTCATTCTCAAAACCTTTGACCATGACTGTACAGGGTTGGGTTCAATTCCATTTAAATTCCAGTAAATTTAGGAAATACACTGAAATTCCAATTAAATCGAGTACAGGCTTAACTGAATGAACAACAGACTGAATGCAATATGACATTTTATTCAATAATTTGGGGAATGGCCTCGTCTCCGAGAGATCGTCTGAGCCAGATTATGTGATGGCAGGTAGCCCTATGCGGGGCTGCTGGCATCGAAACCCCACCGCTAGGGGAAAGTAGTTCCAATGACGGGCCTTAAGGTTATTATAGCTCAGGGTTCTTCAATTCCGGACCTGGAGGGCCGAAACACCTCTGTTTTTTATTTCTACCTGGTAGTTAATTGCACTCACCTGGTGTCCCAGGTCTGAATTGGCCCCTGATTAGAAGGCGAGGATGAAAAACAGAGGTGTTTCGGCCCTCCAGGACCGGAATTGAAGAACCCTGTTATAGCTGGTGGTGGTGGGGAGGTGGATGGTGGTCAAACTGTTGCTGAAAAACAGCAAGTGAGGGAATGAGGGTAAGTTGACATATAAATACATCCCAAGATTTACTCCCATTGGTTGAGAGAGGAAGGTGATCCTATAGGTTAAACAGCAAGCGTGAGGAATGTGCATTATTGTGCCGAGGGGTACTCAACTCCGACCCTACGAGGTCCAGAGCCTGCTGGTTTTCTGTTCTACCTGATCATTAATTGCACACACCAGGTGTCACAGGTCTAAATCAGTCATTGACTAGAGGGGAACAATTGTAAAATGCAGTGGAACTGGCTTGGAGGTCCAGAGTTGAGTTCGAGGGTTATAGGCTACAGGTCAATAGGTGAATAACATCCTACACATGGCTAATAGGGTCGAGGAGAAGCACCAAGGCACTATGCTGATGATGATGATACTTTATATTCATTCCCACTTTGCCCCTAGAATAGGAAACAAAGTGAATTATGTTCTGCTTACTGGATGAAGTTAAACAAGCCTTCAGACCAGCATTCCTGATTGAACTTTCGTAAACTACATTTCCAATTCCAATTCTCTTCGATGCTTTTCAATTATGAAAATTTGGAATGGGAATTTGATTTACTTTCTGAATTGACTGGAATTTAAATAGAATTGACCCCAACCCTGCCTAAATAGAACCACCACTTGCACTCCTGGGAGGCATTCAGCCCAAAATACACAACACGGCCCACAACACGGCCCACCCCGTTCCCGTCCTGTAGTTCACACACACACAGGTTCTATATCGAAACAGACTTCTCTAAACCCACAATAACACACCATCCTATTGAGGGCTCTTACTTTAGTGTTTCGCCATCTCTGGAGGTCTTTCAACCCCATTACACATAGGATGACACACACACACATACCCCCCAACACACACACACACACACACACACACATACACACAGCATTTGTCATAGGATGACCACACCCATGTTTTCTTAGTGGAGGTAGTGGGGTGGTCCCTTATCTCTAGTATTGTGAGTGGGGCCTTTCAGACAGCAGTGGTTCTCATCAGATTCCATGTTCCTCTGTCTGCACATTGGCAGGGTGGGTGAGGTTGGCCTGTTAGAAATCACTCTGTCTGGACTGTTAGACGTTTCCTTGTCCACTGTATTTCCACTGTGGGGTGAAATGTAAACAGGATACCTGGAGGGGAAGAGAGGAGGGTGGGAAAGGACTGGAGCAGGCTGAGATAATATGAGCTAAACTATTGTAAAGCCATTGAATGAGCAACACATTACACATTATTGTGGTGTGTGTGTGTGTGTGTGTGTGTGTGTGTGTGTGTGTGTGTGTGTGTGTGTGTTTGTCATTGTATTAAATCATGGAGGAAACCAAAGTAAACAGAAAAGCATTAGAAGAGGACTGGAGTGGAGACTAAACTAAAGTACACAGCTCTTCTCCTCCAGTTGTTAACCAAAACAGCTGAGACCTCTGCCTCTTCTCCTCCAGTTGTCAACCAAAACAGCTGAGACCTGTGTAACACAATAAATACAACGCTACATTGGTAGTGGACCTTACAGCTTCTATTAGAAACAGGCAGCTATGGCATGGCCGTCCTGCTGTGCATTGATACCGGCAAGTAAGCAACATTGGAGCTAGCGCCAACACAGAGAGATGTTGTAAAAACTGACAGTACATGAAAAGCAGCTGTAAAGTCTTATTAGTGAAGCTTAACATCTCAATGTGGGCCTAATCCAATATTGTGGATTAGTGTGCCAGTTACATAATGTATTTCAGAACGGGCACACAAGTTCTTACAAGCACGCACGAGCGCAAGTACACAAACACACACAATTC